>NC_092873.1:186977544-187277544 GCF_028372415.1 Notamacropus eugenii | reverse complement strand
CATTAAGAATACCTGTGACAAGCCCACCTCCACCCCATGCACTCGCCTTCTAGCTGCTATAGGCAAGGAAAGCTTCCCTATTATGTACCCTGGAAAGGGAGACCTCAGTTGAATGACTGAGCAGCCAGGATAACAGCACAATAGCCACATCTGTATATAGAAGCAGGCATTGTATTGGTGTCTGAGGTGGAGGGGGCAGAGGTGGCGGTGGGGAAGAGGGGGAAAAAGCCTGATGTCTGAATATTATTGACATGGTTTTCATTTGTAAAATAATCTAAAAGTGTATGCAACTATTAGTTTTATCTCTTGGCTCTATCCTCACTCAGAAAGGGTCTGATGAATGAATAAGTCACCCCCATGCGCTTGCCCTGCTTCCCAATACTGCTTTATCTTTTTCTCTGCCAAAAATATTGCCATCCTCTGTCATTGCAAAGTGTCCGTGAGCAGCTCGGTGGAGACCAAGGATCACACCATTGCGGAGTCTAACATCACAGAGAGCTTAACATATGTTTCAAGCCTACCTGCCTTTATGTGACCATTTTTATATTATTATTATATATTATACAATTATTATGTATTATATTATTGTTCTTTTAAGCAAAATTTCCAGAACTTACTCATCCAAATGAATGTTATCCACTTTACTTCTGGGGGAGAAGATGCTTGCCCAGAGTCACAAGCTATTAAGTGTTGAGGTCAAATTTGAATTCAGGTCCTCCTGCCCTTCAGGGCTGGTACTGTACCCACTGCAGCACCTGGCTACTCCCTTAGAGCAGTTCCCTTGAGAAGCACTTACTTATTCCTTATTCTTCCCTACTTGTCTTTGAATGACTTTTGATTGTAATAAAAAAAAATAAAATCTACTGTCAAATGATTAACCACTGAGGTTTTATATTCAAAAGAATATGTCCCAGTTGACTCTAAAGAAATTCCAAAAACATTCTAAATAATGATAGCACCCTTGCAATAAATGTCTAGCCTCGTGAGAGGAATATTTTGAAGGGGTCAATGACTTTATAAGTTTGAGAATGTTTGTTTAAAATTACTCCTATTCTTTTATAGTCATACCTTATATTTAGTAGATGTGTTCTAGGAAACTCCAGTCTTTTACAAATCAAAGAATATTTTAAATGCATCGGGAAAAGTCACTATTTAAAGTAGCAGCTCTTATTTTTTGTATCCTGAACCCCCAAAACAGTAAGGTCTATGGATAACTCTGAATGTTTTTAAGTAATTAGAGAAAATGCTGAATTACAGTTAGAAGTTAGTGGAATTTTTCCCCCATTTGAATTTATGTAGTCTTCAAATCTATCCTTAGGTCTCTCATCTATCCTATGGAGTCCTTTTATAAAGTGAAACATCATACTACCATTTATCTTTTTCTGAAACCTGGATTTTCATTTAAGATCATTTAATATAGGGTAAACCTGTAAATTCCATTCCCAAGAGATAAATACATCAAAGAAAAGTTTAGGTGGGCATTTAATTTAAAGTCCTTGTCTAGCTTCCAGGTACGTAGAACTCAGTTCTACTGATCATGCACGCCATCTCTTGTGAGATCATTCGATTTCCCATATTCAAAACCTTGATTGTTGATTCTTCCTTCTTTCTCCCTCTCACATTCAATCAGTTCCAGGGACCCTACTCTGTGACAGCTCTTTCATCTGCCCCCTCCTCACTTATTTCTGCTGACACCATCCTAGTACAAGGGGCTCCTTGCCACCTCCCACTTACACCTGCTTAACAGGCTTTCTTGTGGGCACTCACCTATCCTTAATACTGCTACTAGACTAGTCTTTTTTATGCATTGACCTGGCAATGTTAATATTCTGCTCAAAAGTCTTGAGTGGCTCCTCTTGAATAGAATTTGTTTGTTTGGGTTTTTTTGCCTGGAATTCAAAGCTTTCCACAATTTGGCACCAGCCTACTTTTCTAGTTTTTCCCCGTAGTTCTCCACCCCCAAATTATTCTAAATTCCAACCAAACTGCATTCTAGCCTACCTCCCCCCACACGCATGCCATGTGATTTCCTAACTCTCTAGCTTTGCTTATACTTTTCTTTCTGCCTGCAGTTCTCCCTCTTCCTTCTTATCTGGTGGGTTGAGCCTGGTGACCATCTCAGGCAGTTTCCTGTAGGAATGAGAACTGGATCCAGATCCACTGTCACTCAGTTCTCAGCGCCATGCTCATTTTTGAACCTTCGCTGTTGCTTGCTCCACTCTGGTATATGCTGTATTGGGGGAAGAGGGGAGTACTAGCAACCAGGTGACAAAGCTTGTCTACTGACAAGCACCTGCAAACACCAACCCCCAAAACAAATGATGATTTTCAGGGACCCCATACACACACTGTGGCAGAACATCCCATGAACACTGTTAGAGAACTCCATTAAAGCACTAATGGTCATTAGCACAACTGGATAAATTAGTTTGTCATATCAGTGTGCTGTTATCTAACAAATCCAGAGGCAGTGGGGTACAGTATAGGGCATCTTTTGATTGAGAGTGTGAGGTAGAAGAAGAGAAGTTTATTGGAGAAGCCTGAGAGAACATCTAGTTCTGTTCAGGGAAGGTTTATTCCAGTGGGAGATGCTGGGTTTAGTAGGTTGGGACAGGGATGGGTAACCTGTGATCTCAAGGTCACATGTGACCTTCTAGGCCCTCAAGTATAGCCCTTTAACTGAATCCAAGTACTGCACTTGAGGACCTAGAGGGCCACATGTGACCTCAGGGCCATAGGTTCCACATCCCTGGTAGAGGAAAGAGGAGGTGCAGGGGAAGGGGAATTAAAAGGAGGGACAGGACAAAGACAATCTTGACCTGCCCCAGATTTCTGCCTAGGGCTGGCCCTGGGTCCAGTTCTTCTCACAGAGAATGAACAATAATCATTCCCCTTCTTGAAGCCCTTCTAACTTACATCAGTGTTGTATCTACGGTTCTGAGGAATACACAGTACAAGTATCTAAACTGAGGTGAGAAGAAGCCCAATTGAATTAGACTCATAAATTAAATATATCTCCAGGAGTTCTGAGTCTTTCTTAGCAGAATGGGATTAACACAAGTACCACAGGTGATTAGCGTATTAACTGTAGCCATGTAATTGCATGCGCTAAACTCTAGGAAGAAGCAGGTGAATAATTTGTGTGTAGTTATTGACAGGACCAGAAGGCACCTGAAACCTCTCACTGCGTGCAGTTACCACATTGGCAATCAGCTAAAGTCAGGGAGGAAAATTTTAGGGGAAAAAATCACAAGAGGCCCAGGGAATGAATGGCATATGGGGAAAGGAAGCAGCCAAACCTCTGACCTGGTTTTGTTCACATATTTTAAGGATAGAATGGATGTCATATCTCATTCCTAGAGAGACAAAAAGACTGGAGTAAGGGCTCATGGTTTGGAGAACACAACAGAGAGAAAATTTCCTGAGTCCTCACTCAATAATAGGGATGTTGTTTTCTCCAATTGCTTCAACAAGGGGACACAGGCAAAGAGAAGATTAGCCTGTACCCGAAACACACAGTATGAGAGTGCTGGTCAATAAAATGTAAAGTCCTTGTGGGTAGAGACTTTGTTTTTTAATTTTTGCAGCCCCATCACTTAGAATAGTGCCTGGAACATAGTAGGCGCTTATTAAATCACTGTTCAGTTGCATTGTAGAGTTCTTTGTCTCTCAGTTGTCTACCCATTGACAAATCATTGACTCGTTCATGAAAGTCGAGAGAGCATAAGTGATCATAAGATCTAGACCTTAGAAATCATGTAATCCAATGCTTTCATGTCAAAAAGGGGAAGTAACTAGACCAGGATAACATAGGTAAGAAGCAGAGGAGGAATTAAACCCAAGGCCTTGTCCTTTAAAATCAGTTCTCTTTCCATTGGAAAGGACCTTTGGAAACAAGGATATACACAACATTTAAAGATGAACTTTCTAAAAATATCCCAATTTAGATTTAGAGCTGAAAGAGACTTTCGAGATCATCTAATCCACGTCCCTCCTTTTCCAGACAAGGAAACTGAGGCCCAGAAAAGTGAAATGATGTTCTCAAGGTTACACACATAGTAACTGGTTATTGACAGGTTTTGGACCCGTGTCTTCTGACTCCAAATCCAGCACTCTTTCCAGGCAAGAGGGAGAAAAGAGGCTTCTTAAGAATATGTAGATTTGAACACTTTTTTAAGTGACTATATGCAACCCTACTATATGCACACACACATATATACATGCATAATACGTAAACACATATACGTATAAATATACATAGCACAGATATAGCTATCAATATTGATATAGATATAGATGGCAGCTACATGGAGCAATGGATAGAGCACCACTCCCAGAATCAGGAAGACCTGAATTCCAATTCAACCTCAGACACTTACTAGGTGTGTGACTCCAGGTGAGTCATTTAACCTCTGTTGACTCAGTTTCTTCATCTATAAAATGAGCTGGAGAAGGAAATGGCAAACTACTCCAATATCTTTGCCAATAAAACTCCACATGAGGTCAGAAAGAGTTGGACATGACTAAAACAACTGAACAACAAATATATATGCGTATGTGTATACATATATATAGAGAGAGAGAGAGAGAAAGAAACAGAGAGAGAGAATATGGAAGCTATTTGGAAAATACACACACACACACACACATTATATATATATACATGTGTATATATATATATACACACATACATATTGTGCATGTATGTATATGTTTCTCAGAAAATAAAAAAAGGTACAAAGCAATCCTGAGAAAAATGAAGGTGCATATCCAGGTATAACCCTTGCTTTCAAAATCAGGGTATATTGATTTGTTTTTCTTCAAGTCCCCAGAGGTAGAAGATGTCACTTTTAAAAGCACCTTTATACCACAGAGCACTGAATAAATAAATATTAGTCATTATTATTATCATTATTGTTAACTAAAGGCTTAATTTTCTAATATACAAGGTCATTTTTCTAGTGATCAGCCTTGGTATTTAACAATTCCTCTACAAGCTTCACTTGGAAAAAGATAGAAGTGGTTATTTGACAAGGAAAATACAACTTATCTTCTTAAATAGTTTGTGTGATTTTAAGTCAGCTTTGGCCCTAAAATTCACAAGTCTAAGCAATTTGGAACAAGGCCCCCCAAATTGCTAAATTGCTCATATCCTTTGATGTAGTATTATCAGTATCAGGCCTACCCTCTATACCTGTACCTTTGTCCTTTCCTGTGTCTGCCTTATCAAAAAAAGAGAAAAAGGAGTTATATATATATATCTATATATATATATTTATATTATATCTATATCTATTTATATATATATATACAAATACATTTATAGCAGCTCTTTTCACCATAGACCCAAACTAAAAACTAAAGGGATGTCCATCTATTTTAAAATAACTAAACAAATTATCTTTTGTGAATGTAATGGAATATTATTGTACCATAAGAAATGATGGGATAGTTTCAGAGAAAACAGAGAAGAATTCCATGAACTGATGCATAGTAAAATGAATGGAATTAGAACACTTTATACAATAACATCTTTAAAAAGAAAACATCTTTGAAAGAGTTCTTTATCAATGCAAAGATAAACCACAAGTCCAGAGGACTGAAAAATGAAAGATGTCACCAATCTCTTGCCAGAGAAAAGGTGGTCTTAAAATGAGACACACATTTTTCCAGGTGACCAATGGGACTATCTTGCTGGACTTTGACTATTTGTTACAAAGGTTTTTATTTTTCATGTTTTGTTGTTGTTATTGTTAGATTAGGGGTGGTACAAGGGGAGGGGAAAATAAGAAATGTTTATTAAAATAAAATAGATGTGAAAAGTATTCATAAGTATATGACCATCTTCTCCTAAATATCCTATCTCTGTCTCTGACTCTTTTTCTGTCCTTCTTTGTTTCTGTCTGTCTCCCTCAACTAGGAAATTGATGGCAATGCATTGTTACTGCTAAAGAGTGACATGATGATGAAATACCTGGGCTTGAAACTAGGGCCAGCACTGAAACTTTGCTACCACATCGATAAACTCAAGCAGTCCAAGTTCTGAAATTCTCTAGAGCATAGAAGCCAGATGCTGACATCATGTAAAAGGGTAGACTTTAAGGTAATTTGCTGCCTTACCAACGTACAACTCCAACCACAAAATTATTTTCTCCTTAAAAAAACAAAAACAAAAAACAAAGACTTTGGTTTTTTTTAAACATTTGTGCATCTTTACCTTTACCTTTTCTGTTAAAAAAAATAAGTATAACCTTTTGAAGAGGCTACTTTGTGTTAACAAGTTACAAGAAAAGGTACAAAAATCTCAATAATTATTTCCTAATATGATTATTGTTCTTAAAGTACGCCTTATTTTTGTAATCCCAAAGTGAGAACACTGCATGTGATAGCCCTCTGACATGTCTTGGGGGTTACAAAGAAGAAAGACAACTCTGGCAGACTCTGGAGGGGTAGGGGATTAATCCCTGGTTTATTACAGTGTTGCCATTCCAAATAGTGCCAACTGTACTGCCCTGTGTTACATACAACACTTAGGACATTTCCAGTGTTGATCAGCTTGGTTCAACTCTCAGAGATATCTCTTGAGAAAGACTTCTTTGTCTTGCACTATCTGGAAAACTTGAATTCTTTTGCTTTCCAAAAAAAAAAAAAAAGAGGGAGTGGAGAGGAGAAGAGAAGAAAAGAGGTCGTTTCTTGCTGGCTGAAATACCTTGTTGTTCCAGTAGAGGGAAGACTCTTAATGAACTTTCAAGATTTTAGTTTCCCACTATTGCTCTTATACAATATTGGTGTGTTTTCTTGAACTGCACCTGACCTGTACATTTGGCTCATAGCCCAACCAACCCGTCCACAATCAGAGAAGGAAACAAAGCAAAGAAACCAGAATCCAGAGTGGTGCTGTTTCATGTTCAGTAATTGTTGGCTTACTGGCTGACAACTTTGCTGGCTGACTGACTGACTGACTGACTGACTGTCTAACTGAGTCACTAACCAACAGGCAAAGAGAGTCCTTCGGTTTCATACTCCCTAATTGATGTTAACTGGCTGACTGTTTGTCTGAGTAACTTTTTTTGTCTGTCTGTCTATTTGAGTGACTAGATGACTGATTGTCTGAGTGACTTGTCTTTCTATCTTAGTGACTAGATGACTGACTAGCCAACAGGCTAAGTGAATTATTCTATTTTATGCTTATTAATTATTATTAACTGACTAGCTGACAATCTGGCTGACTGAAACATCCAAGTGTCAAGAATAAGACTTTTATCATATTGAGATACTTTTTATAAAAAAAAATCATATTGAACTTGGTAAAGTATTCCATTTTTGGTGCCATTTCTAGAAGGACCTCCTTGAATCTATTACAAAAAGAATCTCAGAAAAGAGTGAGCCACAGATGGTCAACCGGAAAATGTGAAAAGACTGTACCAAGTTCTGGACCTAGAAAGCACTGACCTAGAAATATCCTTGCTGGACTGTCGTTGTAACTGTGGCTAATTTCATTAGTTTTTAACACATACACAGACATGGTGTTTAGGGTTAGATTCAATTTACAAATAGGTTTTCTTTCCCCACCATGAAGGAAGAGAAAAAATTGATTTTCTACTACTTTCACAGCTGTGTTCAACAAGACAGTGAAATATTTTATAATTTAATAGGACAGGAGGGGTTGTTCCTCTCTCTGTCTCTTGATTTTCTCTCATTGAGTCAGAAAGCTTGAATCCTTCAGAAAGGTGATTTGATCTTTTCTAAGTGAATCATACACTTTCTCAAAGAGTATCCAGAGCAGTGGAGGAGTTCGTGACATGGCAAGTTTTGTGTTTTTGCTCAGACTTTTAGAGCCAGGGCAAACCCAAGGAGCAGATTGGCTTCCTATAATTGAGGCAAGATTTCTTTGAATACCATTAAAAGTGCTCAACTCCAGGAAAAACCCTGAAGTCCATATGGATGAGGGAACTTTGCAGAAACTGGATTCATGGGTAAACATCTGAAATAGGTACATACCATGACATCCTCTTTCACTGAAGACTGACTTGGAAATGGGGAAGGGAAAAGGAAGGTGGAAAACTGTTTAGAAACTTGCTTCAATGAGATTTGTGAGTTTTCCAGTTGTAAAAATGACCCTGAAGCTCAGACTTTACAAGTTCACCCCATTTTGCCTCAGTGACTATTGACTTTTACCAGAGATGGAAAAATCTTTTTAACCAGGATTGTGACAGAAATAAATGCTCTGGGGTTTCATCCCCAACAGGTTTGGTAAATCCAAATAATTACTGCTGTGTATGAAATTGATTCATTTCCCTACAATGCCACTGTACATAGTCAAAGCAATTCATATAAAAAAGCTCTCTATACATAAATGCCAGATAATTCCAAGACAATCTAGTTTCTTTTAAGTGGCATTGTCTTGATAGCACCCTGCTCTTTTCATTCCTTTTCCACAAGCATATACCTCATCTCATACCTTTCAATATTCATCCCCTCAATATCCTTCCTCGTTATCTCTAGATGTCTTCCCTCCCCTGACTTCTCCCCACCCCTCCCCATTCCCCGCATACACTTGCAAACCAGTTTCCAAAAACATAACAATCAGTCCAAAACTCTTATGAAATAGCACCCATACTAGTTTATCAGGGGAAGAATGCTTTTGCTTGTCTCCACTTTCAAAGAAAATGGAACTCATGATCCTGTTGAATCCCACACACAACCAGAGGTACCACCTTACTTTGGACTCCAAAGCTACCAAAACCGGTATATTTAATGTTTGACTTTTCATCCTTTCATTGCTTATCAGGTGGATGCTGCCCCTGCTGTAGAGGAGACCAACCCAAGAACAAACTCCTTCCAGCCTGTTTTTGAGCTGGAATTCAATCAGGAGACCAAATTCTTGTAGCAAGATTGCAATTATAATTAATTTTCCCCCCTCTCAAAAGTCTTGTCAAACCAGGCAGCTAAATAGCTCTGCTGTGTAAAACATGTCAGGCTATTTCCACTGAACAAGCTTTTATAGAGTTAGACCGCAGATGTCATTCTCTTCCAAATGAGAGCCTGTGTGGAGGCCTCACGTTTGTGTAAATTAGGTTGCTTGGTATTTCATTCCATAGTCTTTTTTCAGATTGTAGCCAATAAAGACATATTTTTGCATCATTTAGAACAGGTGTGTATGTGTACATATGTATGTGTGTGTGAGTGTGTGTGTGACTGGGTGTGTACATGATTTCTGAACCAGTGGAATGAATCTGTTATATATTTTAAGGGAATCAAGAGATGTTTCTATTGCCTCGGGTATTTTAAATATTTAAAAAGTGTGAGTGTTCTTTTCTATAAAGATTTTTAGGTAAAGTCAGTGAGTTTTTCCCTTTCTTTTCTGTTTTCCTTGCAACTCTTGCTGAAACAGACTTAGGAGTAGCATTCATTATACAAGCTACTTGGTTTTTAAATAAGCCTCAGTTTACAGATTAACTTTAGCTATGCTGAGGCAGATTGCTTTTAAGACCGTTCGACCAGTCAGCCTTTGGTACACAATCTCATGTTTTACTGTCATCCTCTCATTTTATATATGATGAATCTCAGGCTGAGTGGTTTTGATTTACCCAGGGTTACCCAACTAGGTGGGAGCTGGGATTTGAACCCAGGCCTTTCTGATTTCAAATCCAATAACCTATTTACCAGACCATACCCTCAAAGGAATTTGTCTCAGAGGATACCTATGGGGTTCCCCCTAGTTGTCTTGGCCTCATTGAGCCAGGCTAGCACTTCTGACCACTTCTCCAATCTGGACCCCTTCCTTACCTTCCCCAGATCCTGCTGTCCTCAAAGATTGTGCATGCCACACTTCACTCACTGTGAGTGCTGGAGGAGAGGCCTCCCTCAGGGAACAAACAGGTTGTACACAAAAAGCTATATTAAGCCCTAGAAACCCTTCCAGGAACACAGGGTCTCCCAAATACTTCCTTTCAATGGCACTACCAATGATTTTCCTTTCTTTGGGAAATTAGAATGCATATACTGCTCAGAACCAAATATGTTACTTGAGTTGGAGAGAAGTACTGAGCTAAGGATAGGGTTACAGGATTATAGTCCATCCCAATTTTGTGGATAAAAGAAGTAAGCCTCAGAGAGGTAACTATTTGCCTAGGGTGACATAGTTAGTATCTGAGGCAGCATTTGAACTCTGATTACACATCCAAAACACTCTTGTATTGTACCACTCTGGCCCTCGATCATAGAATTTAGAGGCAAAGGGGTTCTTAGAGATTATCTAGTCTACCTCTTTATCACACAGGTGAAGATGCTGAGATAAAGTAATTGGCCCATAGTCACACAGGTAACAAATGGTAGCATCCAAGCCAACTGACCAACATGATGACTGTGTCTGTCAGGATATGCAACATTCATCATCCATAATCTCCCACTCTACTGACAGGATGGAGGTCTATTTCATTATCTGTCCTAATTAAGTCAATATTAGTCCATGCATTTAATTTGGGTTCAGTTGACTTTTAGTGTTTTGGGGTTTTTTTGCATTGTAATTATGCATGCTATTCTCATGGTTCTGCTTTCTTTGCTTTGCATTAGCTCCTGCAAATCTTCCCAGGCTTCTCTGAATTCTTCATTTTGTTCTCTTTTTTTGTGGTATAATAATATCCCATTACAGTCATACACTTTAGCCATTCCCCTTAATGGAGGGACACCTACTTTGTTTTCAGTTTTTGTGATTGCTTATTTGGATATATGATGTCATCCATGTGGTGAACCACTAATGGTGAAATTTTCCCTACTTGCACAAATGTCCATAATTTATAGCTTTAGAAAATTGCCTAGGACATTCAGAACTATTATGACTTGCTCACTGTCAGCTAACCTGAACCCAGGCCTTCTTGACCTTAAGACGTGCTCCCTCGTTGCTATTGCATTATTGCCTCTTACTTCCAGGAGCCAAGATGGTGGAGTAGTAGTAGGTTGCTCTCACTTGCCCTCACTGACCTTGAAAAACCCAGAAAATCCCCCCCTCCCCGGGAAAAATCCTGGAACAATGGAGCCAGCAGTTTTTTAGCTCAAGAGGCTAGGGGGATTAACAGGAAAGGTCCCTCTTGCTGTGGCTGAAGAAGACCAGTATAGGACAGGAGGTGTCCCAGCAGGTCAGTGGAAAGCCCCAGCACCACCACGGGGTGATCCTGAGCCCCAGGGTGGTGGAGCAGGCAAGCACCAACATCCATTACCGCCTTTTTCCCAATTATTTTTTTCTCACACAAAAAAATGCTGCTATGAATATTTGGGGGGAACATATATACACACATATGTGTGTGCATGTAAACATGTATATGTACATATGTGGACACACATGTGCAATACACACGTGTACACACATACATAGACATACACAGTATACTTATACACATATACATATGCACAGACATGCCTATATATAGACACCTACACAATATATGTACATAAATGCACATATAAATCTATCTATCTATATATATACATAGAATATATATAGCGTATGCGATGGGTACACCTACATACAAATATATACACATGTATGTAGCTATATGTGAGACCCTTCTGTCTTTGAGTTCCTTAGGGTCCATGTGCTGAGTCAAACAATATGAATATATTATTAACTTTTTTTCACAAAATGCCAAATTGACAAAATGTGCTGCTTTTCAATTGGTTTTAATATCATTTTATCACAAGCACACAAGACACCCCTACTCCAGATGGCACTGCTTTCACATACAGGAACAGATAGGCTCAGCAGATGAATAGATGGTCAGAGCTGCGAGATGTCCAGTGTTTCCTTTTTATAATGTCAAACTAGGTGGCAGTTTTGTCTCAGTCAACCTCTCATACTCATATATATCACTCTAATCCAACAGGACGGTTAGAAAAGGAAGCACTAGGCAGTCCCATCATCCTAGATCCCACTCCTCTCGATGACTGGGCAGTTCCCTGATCCACAATTCCTTCATGGATTATTGGAGGCTGACTCTTTGGAAATCTAGCATTGACTGGAAAAGGATTCACGTTGATTCATTGCCACCAGTTAAATATTATGGAAACATGTCTGCTAACAATTTGCTTTGTGTAATTTGCTCTAATGCTAATCAGCAGCAGCTGTGATGCTTCCTGTGGTAAATTCCTTCGTGGTTGCAGTAGTAGTATCACACATGTACTTCACACACACACTACATGAGAGAGTCACTCTCACCCTGGCATGCCATTGCTCCAGAAAACTCCCTTCACTCAGGATCAGCATAGGGCAAAAGCACATTTATTATTTTTATTAATAAAGATGAGACTTTGTTTAACTCTCTCCTTATATTTTTAGCCAGGTCTAGAGTTAGCTCCTAAGGTTGATAAGATGGCTTTCCTGAATGCATTACCTATTCTTTTTGAAGAAAAGACAATTTTTCAGGGCTAGGGTACACATACATGCACACGCACACACAGACACACAAATATATACAGATGTATATGTAATATACATATACAAATAAATATAAATATACACATGTGTGTGTGCATGTATACATATGTATGTGTGTATATATACTCAATACACACATGTATACATGTACACACATATATACATATATTTATAATGATAGAAATAGCATAGCATAGAGGGCTAGTGGAGTGGTTTTGAAGTCAGAAAAACCTGGATTCAAGTCCTTCATTTGATACATTTTGGTCTTCTTCAAGAATGAAGGACACCAACCAGCCAACCAACAACCAACAAGCTCTGTGCCCTTGGGAGTGATCAGTCTCTCAGTGTATCAGGTAACTATTTAAGATCGTAAATTACTAAGGAATTGCTGACCAGTATTAATTGAAGAGGGAGTTTCCACACTGGGAGTTTCTAAACCACAAAAAATAAACCAAAATTCTAAGTAGAATAAATCCGCCCAGCTAAAGAGATAGATGTGCTATAGTCTGGGTAGCCAAATCATATTATGTTAACAAAAGCAAAAACCTTGCTACTTGTATGATATAAATCTATGCTCTAATCCACACTTACCAGCTAATTATTCTGTTCCATTTTAGCTGCTTCTTAGAGGTGGTATATAAATGAGTGTCCCAGACTCCTTGCCCACACCTGTTATAAGAAATTCATCATAAACACCAAGGTAATTGCTCCATTGCTGCTCCATATCCTGGAGCATCCTAATGAGATAACTGATCCCTACTGACTATCAATTAAAGTAAACTACCTTGAATTGAAGCTCATTTCTCTACCATAAATTGAAGATTCATGGAAAGGAAGGAAGGAAACAAGCATTTATTAAACATGTGCCAGTGATGGTGCTAAACATTTTACAAATATCTGATGTGATCCTTTACAATAACTCTGAGAGGTAAGTGCTATTATTAACCCCCTTTTTCAGTTGAGGAAACTGAGGCAAACAGGCTAATAATTAGAGATCACACAGCTAATAAGCATCTGAGGCCAGATTCAAACTCTGGTCTACCTCTCTTCACTGAACCACGTGGCTGCCTCATAGAATCTTAAAATCTTAAAAGCCAGCCATTCACCTACCCCAGGGAGCCCTGATGCAATAGTGATTCAGTCTTTGCTTGACTACTTCAGTAATGAGGCACTCACTATTTCTTTTTTTTGGAAGGAGGGAAGACAAGATAATAGGGGTTGTGACTTGCCCAAGGTCACACAGCTAATAAGTACCAAGTATCCGAAGTTGGATTTGAACTCAGGTCCTCTTGACTCTAGGGCTGGTGCTCTATTCGCTGTGCTGCCTAGAATCTCACTATTTCACAGGGCAACCTTGTCACTGTGGAATAATTATAGCTGATAGTTCTTTCTCATGTGAGAAATCATGACATTTTTGTGTGTGAGTCATGATGGAGATCAAAGATGTTCAGTATGGAAGTGGTTTTTTGAAATTGTCTGCCATAGGTCCATCACAAATAGAGTTGGATTTGTCAATAGTCTATAACTAATAGTTAATCCATGTGAGTTAAGAATTGCCAACAGATTCAAAACTCAGTCTCCAAAAGCACTCTTTTTTGCTCTTCAAAAGGAAAGCTTTCAATAAAAATTGAAATGTGGACAAATCTCTACCATCGGATGTAGCATCCCTGTCATGGAAAAAAAGAGGCAGTGAAAATTTTGTGAGCTCATAAAAAATTGGGGGTAACCAAGAGACTTTTTAAGGTCTAGCTATAAAGCTGCGTATAAGCACATAAACATATGAGTATGTGCTTTTGGGTTTACGAATCTGTAAAATTTTATGCTTTGATTACAACTGTTATTACATTGGAAAATGTTGAATGAAACTCAATCTCTTCTAATTGCCCTCACTAATTCTATAACCAACTTAGTTTAAAGAAACCAATTATTATAATTGACAATGGAAGCATAAGCCTGCTCTTTAGAGTGTCTGTGAAAGGTTTCCTGTTAACAGGCGATAGCCCAAGTTAAGCTGTGTGTGTTACAAAGGATTGTCAGAGGTAGAATGTAGGGTACAAGGAGGGAGAGGTGGAGAGTTATGTGTACACCCTTTCAGAGTGCTACTGTCTTTATTTAGAAAGAGCTGTGTAGAGATCTGATGTAGCAACCAGATTTTGTACAAGTAAAAAATTTATGGAATATGTAGTTTGCTTAGTTACCATTGGCCAGTTATGGGGTAAGTGCCTTCTGCAAAAATCTAAACTTTGGCAAAACTGCCAGTGTTACAGACTTTTCCAGGAAGAAGTCACTAGCTTTTTCTTGTTCTATTGGATGGTTTTTTTTTAGTTTTTGTTGTTTGCTTTTTGCTTTTAAAATAGCTCCTAAGTTTCATCTTTGCTGCAAAGCAGCAGTCTCACAAAACCACTTCCATTTGGGGATGGAATCAGAAGCTGAGAATTCCCCCTGATGCAGCTCTTAGAGTCGAGTAAGGGAAGGGCAAGGAAAGATAAAACCATATAGTGACATCTGTAAGGTGACTCTTGCTCAACTTGAAGGAGATTGCACATGCCATTCATGGTGGGGGTGGGGGGAAGCCCACGAGTCAGGGAGAGTGGCTGAACAACCCTCTGCCTTTTCCTTCATTCATGTTCTCCTTTCTTGGAAGGCTTTGAATTCTGACCGACCTAAGGACACCATTCCAAGAGTGAATGTAGTCTTCTGATCCTTAGAACTGAGCCTAGATAATGTTGAGTTCAATTTTAACTTGAATTCATATACATCCTTACCAAAAGCAGAATGCCAAGGCTAGACAATGTCTGCTTTCCCATAAGTCACTTTATTATCCAGAATACTTCCCTCCCTCACAAAATTGCTATTTCAGGTTTAAAGTACTCTATGGGTCCAAATCCACTCTGCTTTTTACAAATATTATCTTATTAGATCATCACAAAAACTTTGCATGGTAGACACTACTATTATCCTCATTTTATAGCTGAGAAAACTGAAGTAAACAGAAGTCAAGTGAATTGCCCAGGATCACACAGCTAGTAAATCTCTTTGATGCTATGTTTTGTCCAGGAAAAAAAAATTGCTGTGTCTTCTACACTACTTTTCTCTTTGCTCCTTACTGTGTGATACAACCAATCTTCTGTTTTGTAGAATATAAAATGTGGGAATATGTAGCTCATAAGAGGTAAATGATAAGACATCAATCCTTACTCTTTTTCATCTTCTACCCTGATGCTCCCCCAAAGAAGAGTATATAGAATCCTTAAGAGCACAGATAAGAAACAATGAAGATTTTTTTTTCATCGTTTCTATGTCATTAAGAGGCAGCATGAGATATTGGATAGACTTTGAGTTTAACCTCTCAGTGTATGACTTTGAGTTTAAGCTCTCAGTGTTTTACGCGGCTCTTTGAGACTACAACTGGTGAAGAAGGTGCTAATTTGCATCAGTAGAAGGAGTTTGCTCACCTGGGAAGTCTATCAATGAAATCAAAGGTCCAGGTCTCAACTTGTTTCTAAAATGTTTTTAGAAATTCTTTTTGGGAATTGGCTACAGAGACAGAGGCAATTCATCAGCACATCCAGTGGAGGAGAATATTCGCTCTTGGAGGGGTGATTTTATTTTTGGTAATGGTCAAAAGGTCTGCTGATTAAGGGGAAGGATAGTGCTGGGTGCTCTCAATCTGGGTCAGAAATGAAGTGTGGTGACAATAAAGTGATGAGACTGATTCCCTTGTGTGACTTGCAAACTGACTCAAATGTTATGGTCAAGGCAGCCTCACTGAAATAATTATATCAACTTCCAAGGTGAGTACTTTGAGGGAAAAGCTATTTTTATTAGATAAATTATGGAATTTTTTAATAAATTTGATTATTTTATGGTATCTGGCATTTCTCTCTGCAACAATTCAGTACATGTGCATATGTAAAGTCCAGTTACAGTAACACACTCAAAATGGTAGAATCCTAGAGTTGGAACTCTCTATCTCTCCTAAGTCTCCTGCTGTTTTGTTAGAGAGGCAAGTGTCTCAGAGACTTGGGTGTATGCCCTTGTACAAGTCACTCTCTGGGCCTCAGCTGTTTCATTTGTAAAATGGTGGGTTAGACTAGATGGCCTCTAAGGTCCAGTTCTGGAAGGTAATGTAGTCTTATCTCTTATTCATGATGTCCAAGGTGGTCAACAAATGACTCCAACTTGAGGGATCAAAGTCAAATTGTCATGGGCCCTGATATCAGTGTTTCTCTTTCTCTATTTCATTCTGTCATCTATCGTCATATTCTAATTCTCTTTCTATTCAAATTCCTTGGGATTTCACATCTTTCCCTCATTTTGACCCAAGACATTATTTCTTTGCCTCACCCCTTTTCTTTGTAAACCCTCTCTTCATTAGATTTTGTAGATTGAAAGTTGGTTGGCTGAATTTGTCATTAGAATTCATCTACTTCTAGAGAAACATGAACAAATTATCCTAAGTCTGCAGCTTGGACTCTGCCACTAGCACAGTCATAACTAATCCAAGGGAATCAGGTTTTGGTTCAGGCCTCCAGCATCTAGGGGTTGAGAGCAGGAAAGAATATTTCCTTTGTGGAGGACAGCAAACTTTCTCCTTCAGAGAGAATACTTCTTGACCATGGTGCCTGGCATCCCTGGCCTTGTCTTATGGTCCTAGTCTACAATACTATGTAACACAACCATCCTTAGGCAACAAGGTCCTATTACTATGTTACCACTCTCTTGGGTCCACCTTATTTTCCAACCCTCATGGGATAAGACCCAGATTGTGGGAGATGACCAAAGCCTTTTCCTGCATGACTGCACCTATAGTCACACTGATTTCTTTGTCACTCATTGCCAAATAAATTTGAATCAATGACAAAAGTCCTTAATTATAACTCCATCCTTCAAGAAATGGTGCCCCTTTGGAAACATATGGTAATCTGTGTTCCAGAGATGCCATAGTTCCCAGCAATTCATATTCATATAGCATTTTACAGCTTGTAAAATACTTTCCTCACACAACACTAGCTTCTTTTAAGTCCCAGTCATAATCCGTTGGAGAAGGAAATGACAAACCACTCCAATATCTTTGCCAAGTTAAGCCCAGAGACAATATTGGCGTGCTGTGGTCCATGGGGTCATAAAGAGTCAGACACAAATGAACCACTGAACAGCAAAAATCTCATTCTTTACAGGAAGACCCTCTCAATCCTAGTGCCTTCCCTCCGTGGCTTCCTATTTGTCCTACATATAGATTGTTTTGTATGTATTTATTTGCATGTTGTTTCTCCCATTAGATTGTAAGCTCCTTTTGCCTCTTTTTGTATCATCAGTGCCTGGCACATAGTAGGCGCTTAATAAATGTTGATTGAAGTAGGTAACATAAGCAGTATTATCACCATTTCACAGATGAAGAAACTGAGACTCAGAGACGTTAGTTAAGTTGATTGCCCACAGTCACACAACTAACAAGGGGTAGAGCTAGGCCTTGTACCCAGTCCTCTGACTCCCAAGCTCAGAGCCCTTTCCATTCTACCATACTGCTCAATTAGAAAGGCAGCTCAAGTGGCTACCATTTTGGTAAAGGTCAGGCCCAAGGCTTATGAGAGAGTCAAGTCAGAGTTGCTGGGCCATGTAGCACAGTGGAATGGTCATTCATCTCAGATGCATTTGTCTTTTTTTTATTTGTCTGGTTTTTGTTCTTATGCATTCATCATTGCAAGTAAGGTTCTGTGCAATACTGGGCCCAAGAAAGAGGGCCTTTGTACCCCATCCCTTTGCCCGTCCTCCCACCCTCCTATCCCCATTGAAATGATTAATGATAGTTTCCCAGAGCAGGAAAGCCTAAATAATTTTGATCCTGCTGGGAAATTGAGATCTCTAAGAGGGATTTGAACCAAGTTTCTATCAACCAGAACGTCTTCAGACTTCCTCTACATATCAAATTTTATCTTCACTGGGGAAAAAAAATGTGTGGTTATCTGCATAGGGGAGGGATGGGGTATATTGAGGGGTGGGGAAAGGATAGCTTTTTGTTCTGTTGATTGTGTTAAGTTAAAAAAATATTAACTATAGTATTTAACTGACTGAGAGGCAATACCATGTAGGGGACAGAGAGTTGGCTTCAGAGTCTAGAACATGGTTCAGGTCTCTTCTCTGAATCCCTGCCGGCAGGACTCTATGCAAGTCCCAACCTTTTTCTCCCTCCAGGTGAATCTCTTGGCTACAGAATTCAGAGGATCTGATAAGCATCAGGAAAGTTATTCTGGAGCTCCCCATACTGACTGCTTCCGGTCAGTACACCCATTTTTTTCTCATGCCATCCTGCAGATACTTTGAAATTTTTGCCTAGTTTTCACAGAGCAAATCTATGAATCTTGTGTTGCATAAAGGATTGAATCATGTCACTGATAGGTCATATATATCTAAAAAAAAAAAGTCTCATTATACAAGGATGTTATACTTTAAGTACATTTGTAAATTATTTTATTTTGTATCTTTTGTGCCCAAGAAACCTCAAATGTCACAGTTGGCTGACAGGCTCTTTCTGAGTTTAGAAACTTATCACCAAGGTTCTGAGCGCTGTGGCCCGAAATGTTATGTCTTCTACTTTGTAAGTTAATAGAGTCATTGTCAGATGCTTATATTCAACTGTGTCCTCACTGAGCTCGTTGCCTCCTTTTCTGCCCCCCTCCCCACAATACCAATCACACCCAGCGGGGCTTTGTGGTCTCTGTCCACCAGAGAGTGTGGCAACTGTACCTCTTCCTCCTCTTAGTCATTTTCTTAAATTGTGCAGTCTAAGAAATGGCTGGACAGCAGGGTGACAATTAGAATCTTTCCTTGTCCTGGAAAGAAAAGAACTGGGTCCACCACTCAAGCTGTTGACTTAGCTATGTGTCATTATAGCTGAGACTACTTGTATTCTTGGTACTGACATTGACTTTTTCAAAACAGTTGTGTGTGTGTGTGTGTGTGTGTGTGTGTGTGTGTGTGTGTGTGTGTTTGTGTCTGCATGTCTGTGTCAGTCTTGAGGGTCCAATAGAAAAGTATTCTGACATAAGTCTATATGCTGTTAGCTAATTAGGAGGTCCCTGACTGAAGAGGACCCTTCTATGCTATTGTAAAGTCTCTAATTACTGGGATCACCCCAGTAATACCAACACAGTTGGCATAGATCTGCTACAATCCTGGAACATTCCTTCAACTCCAGGCTCGGTTCAGAAATGTTCATGGAGCAACACCTGGGGTTTTGTAGCTTATGGGTTAAGACTTTACGTTTTTTACTATTGTTTTTTCTTCTTTAAATGATGATTGGTTTTTTGCAAAGCAGGAATTTAGTGAAAAGAATAAGGTTAGGGCATTGGACCTGTGATTTCAGTGATACACAGAACTCTTCAATGAGGATACTCTTTCTACCAATGAAGGTTGGCACCTTTTCTACAGCTTTTACTCATAGAGAACTGCACAGAGCATTGAGATGTTAAGGGATTTGCCCAGGGTCACACAGCCAGTATATATCTGAGGCAGGAATGGAACCCAGAACTTCAGTAAAAACAAAAACAAAACAACAAATTGATCTGCCAAATTTCCATTGGAGTGAGAATACAGTAGAAAACCACCATCTGGACAAAGATGGGCTACGGAGTTTTTTGTCTTTTCCCCTGAAGTTTTCATATGTAATCATAGTATACAGGGAAAAATCACACTAGTCAACTCTGTACTATAATCAGTTTGCCAAATATCCAAATAGAAGATAATCAACTCAAATGCAAATGTTTCACATTTATTTGGAAGTAATTACAGGGAGATAAAGCCTTGTCTGTTCTGAGAAAACCACCTGATAAAGGCACTGTGGCTATAGTTCTCTTAGTTCCAACCCAACCACCCCCCCAAGAAAAAATAAAAACAGAAAGGACTGAGAAGGTGCATCTAATGGTGTGACAATTTCACCCACTGTCCCCACAGATAGTAGCACCCTTGTTATACACAGTTATATGGGTGAACATACAAGCAGTATTCCTAGAGACATTCACACACAAATCTTTTACCTGTACAAGCAAACAGACACTGCCCCCCCTCCCCCCCGCCAAAGGCAATATGTTCTTTTTGGGTGAGTTAGCTATTTTCATTTTAATAAGGTACCGTATTAGAAGAACTATTCTATCCTGTATCAAGCATTATGTCAAGATGTATTTTTTATTCTTCATTGTTTTCTGTTGTGTTTTAGTTTTTCCATTTGTAATATTTGTATTCCTTTAAGGAAATTTCTGTTATTATTTAGAGTAATGTTTTTGATGTATACCTACTTGTACAGTGACTGCTAGTGGCGTTTTGTGCCCTGATATATGAGCCTGAATTAAATGAGTTACTACTGTTACTACTTTTTTTTTCAGTTGTCTCAGTTTACTTTTGAAGTAGCATGTTCCAATCTTGTGTCAACAGGGATACAGGTGTGATTAAATATAAGGGTCCCAAATCTTCACTTTTATGTTCCACAAAAAGGCAATATTTTCTGTTATCACTATAAGAAATATATCTGTATTTTTAATAAAGAATGGAATTTATACAGGTCTAGGTGTTCTGTCCATTTGGCCATTTTACCTCATGTATGGTTTTATGAGAATCTCTTCCTAGGAATAGAAATAAAAGGAAGAATTGGGGATGGAGACTTGTGAAGCAAGTGTCTAGAATCAGTACCAGAGAATCCAAGGCTTGGAGCTGGAAGATACTAAAGAGGCCATCTAAGAACCAAGGAAATAAGCATCTAAAAAGGCCTACTATGTACCCAGGCATTGTGCTAAGCTTTTTTTACAAATATTATCTTAGTGGATCTTCACAACAACCCTGGGAGGTAGATGTTATTGTTAACCCCACTTTACAGTTGAGAAAACTGAGGCAAATCTAGTTTAAGGGATTTGCTCAGGGTCACACAGCTAATAAGGGTGTGACTTGGGTATTCCTGATTCCTGGCCAATGCTCCACCTACAATGCTGACTAATCGCCCAGCAGATGGTGCTTTGCACATAACACTTAATAAATACTGTATTTATTCATGAGGAAACCGAGGCACAAGAAGTTGAAATGATTTGCCCAAGTTTACACGGATACCAGTGATGCCACTACTAGGCCTATATCCCCAAAAAGATCAAAGAAAGAGAAAAAGGACCCAATTGTACAGTAATGTTTGTAGTCATTATTTTTGTCATTGCAAAGAACTATAAACTAAAGCAATGGTCCTCCATTTAGGGTATGCCTAAACAAATTACATTCTATGGATGTAATGAAATACTATTATTATACCACAAGAAATGATGAAAAGAATGATTTCTATGAAATCTGGAAGGACTTACGTGAACTGATGCAGAGTCAAATGAGAAGAAGGAGAAGAATCATTCCTATAATCACAAAACTGTAAAAACAAATAACTTTGAAGGCCTTAAGGACTCTGATTAATGCCTCGACCAGCCATGCTTCCAGAGAAACCCCACCTTCTAACAGAGACATGAGAGACTCATGGAGCAGAATGGGACATATATGTTTTACCAATGTGGGGAATTGTTTTACTTGATTCTGCATATTTGTTACAAAGATTTTATTTTTCTTCCCTTTTTCCCTCCCTTCCTTCCTTCCTTCCTTCTTTCCTTCCTTCCTTTCTTCCTTTCTTCCTTCCTTCCTTCCTTCCTTCCTTCCTTCCTTCCTTCCTTCCTTCCTTCCTTCCTTTCCTTTCCTTTTCTTTCCTTTCCTTTCCTTTCCTTTTTTACAGTGGTGAGGCTTAGGGGATTGGGGAGAAAGAAACTAATTTTTCATTCAGTGAAAAAAATTATTAAAAAAATAAAGGATAGAGACAGATTTTGAAATAAGGTCCTCTAACTCCTAAACTAATGCTCTTGCCATTGTACCACGCTGGCTCCAAGGCAAGAATGTTAAGGTTAGCAATTGAAGTAAGATTCCAGGCAAGGGAGACAATAGGGACAGACTTAATCCTAGCTAGTAACAGAATAAATAGGTGAGGAGCGAGCCAAAACTGGAGCTGTCAGTGATATACAGACAACGTAACAAGGGTAAAGCCAGGAAGAGGAAGTAGGGCCTGGCTGACGAGGAGGAGGACAAGGTTGACAAGACGATTCTTATTGGTCAATTCTGCTGTTTTCACCAAGTTGTTTCTTAGACAGAACCAGAGAGAGTCTCAATGACTCCAGGTCAACCTTGTCCCAGCGTTCTGCTTCCTTCTGCTTCCTTCTCCCTGCTTCGCCCTGGTTCTTACCTGTTCCCATAGCTTTGGATTCTGAATCTGGTTTGGCTGACACTTCACCAATTCATTCTGCTACCAGCTGAGTCCTAGGACTGTTTTTCTGTTGCTTCACTCTACCTGGTGTCTTGATCCAGTTGCTAATCTGGATGCGCCAGCCTTAGGGGAGCTAGGTGGTATAGTAGTTAGAGCACTGGGCTGATAAACCAGAAAACTCACCTTCCTGAGTTCAAATCTGGCCTCAGACACTTACTAGCTGTAGGACCCTGGGCAAGTCCCTTAACCCTGTTTGCCTCAGTTTTTCAACTGTAAAATGAGAAGGAAATAGCAAATCATTCTCATATCTTTGCCAAGAAAACCCCAAAATGGGGTCATGAAGAGTCAAACACAAACAATCCAAAAACCAAGCAAAAATGCCCTAACCTTGGGAATGGCACAGCCCAGTGAAAAGAGCACTGTTTTGGGAGTTTGAAGATCTGGGTTCAAATTATGTTTCATCATTTATTTGCTATGTAAGCTTGGACAAATCATTCTAGTCTACTCCCCATCCTCCACCCTTGTTTCAGTTTCTTCACTTGTAACGTGGAGCTAGACCAAATAGCTCCTGAGGTCTTTTCTAAAACTGGGAATCTATCACATTGCTTCCAGATTCTCAGGTCTCTGTCCCAGATTGTGAGCCTTCTTCTAGGTGTTCAGTCAGTTCTAATCCCCAGCAAGGACATATTCTCAATGAAAATACTTCCCTGGAGAATCCCTCTTGCCTAATGAGGAAAGTCCAAAATCTTTTGCCTGACATTCAAGGCCCTCTATGATCTAGCACCACTTCTTTCCTGTATATTATTCCCTTCTGCCAAGTCTTTATACTGAACTGCTGTCTCCTGAATAAGCCATGTATTTTCATGCCTCTGTGTTATCAGTGATCACACTGCTCCCCATGCTTGGAATGTCCCCCCTTCTCTTCTTCACCTGTCAAATTCCTATTCATCCTTTAAATTTCAATTCAAATGACTCCTCTTCCACAAAGACTTCCCTGATTCCACTTGTTAGTAATGCCGGGTACCACTCAAAATTCCCAAAGTATTGGCCGTTGAGGCCCCAGCCCTGAGAGGATGCATAGGGGACCCACGTAGGGGGGCTGCTTCTGTAAGTTCTGGCTGACGCGCAATAGAGGGGCACAGGTCATCTTTGGATTTCCTCCAAGCACAAAGACGATGATCTGAACAGAGTGGGTGCATATTTAGGGATTAGGACCAGCTCCATGATTTCTTTTGTACAAGGATCTCCCAGGTAAGGAAAGTGATTCTGCCAGTGCTGATGTGAAATTTATAATTTTCATTATTTAGAGCAGAGGTGAGAGACCCACAGTCAATGAAAAATAATTGATAAAATAAATAAAAGTACGATAAAACATAAATAATGTTAACATGTGGTTTTCTAAGTCTATATGCAGCCCCAGAGAGCCTCGCGTATGATTTCTGTGGCCTCATCTCTGTTGAGTTTGATACCATTTGTCTAGAGCTCTTGAGATTTTAAGTGATTTATCTACGAGAAGGCAGCCAGTTTGTGTTATGAGAGGGCCTGGAACACAAGTCTGCCTGAACATTCTATCCGCTGTTTATAAGCCAAGCTGCCTCTTAGAGGTACTTATTTTGTTCAGTTGTGTCTGGCTCTTTGTAACCTCATGGACCACAGCATGCCAATACTATCCATGAGGTTTTGTTAGCAAAGATACTGGAGAGGTTTATCATTTCCTTCTCTAATAGATTAAAGAAAACAGAGGTTAAGTGACTTGCCCGAGGTCACACAGCTAGTAAGTGTCTAAGGCTGAATTTGAACTAAAGTCTTCCTGACTCCAGGTCCAGTAGTCTATATACTGAGCCATCTAGCTGCCTCCAGATTCTTATTAAATGCTGGCAAAATTAAATTTGTACCATTATTAAAAGAGGGGGCAGTCATATGAGCATACTTCCACCTCACCTCTCCTTAGATCCTTGGACTCTCATATTTAATAGGTTGAGAAAAATCATTGAATATCCTAACAATTGCATTAAAATAGTATCCATATTTTATTTCTTCACCCTTCTCTCTCCCATTCAATATAAGACCAAAGATTTTCTGAGCCGCCAAAATAGAGTAGCCCTAGGAGGCTGTCTTTCCAGATGTTTAGGATTGTGGCAGCTGGCAATCATGCTGCTTGCCTTTTCTTTAATCAGCTTTTCTCCCTGAGGCTTTAGGGACAGTCCCCTAAAGCTACCTTTTATTGGTAGGTAGCAGCCTGAAATGTAACCCCAGTGGGGGATTACATGAGAATTCTAAGGTAAAACTTGGACATTATTTCCCTCAGCTGGGAACTGTCTGTGTTCTGTTTCAGAGAAGGCTGACCTTCAACCCTGAATTCCTCCCTCCTTCCCCATTGGATAGAGAGAGGGATGATGACACCTTTGATGTAAATAATTATTACTATTTGACAGGGATGAGCACAGAAAGCTTGCAAAAAAGACTCTTTTTTGGATGTGTTGACAATATGACATACACTGAGAAGTAGTAGAGACAAAGCTGGTCTCAGAGTAAAGAAGAGCCTGATTCAAGTCCTTACACACCCTACTTGTATGACCTTGGGCAAATCACTTAACTTCTCAGTGTCAAGAAAACTATTTAAGACTATTAAGTTGCTATGCCCAAAGGGCTATAAAACTGTGCATACCCTTTGATCCAGCAATACCACTACTAGGTCTGTATCCTAAAGAGATCATAAAAAAGGGGAAAAGACCCACATGTACAAAAATATTTATAGCAGTTCTCTTTATTGTGGCAAGGAATGGGAAATTGAGGGGATGCCCATCAATTGGAGAATGGCCGAATAAGCTGTGCTATATGAATGTAATGGAATACTGTTGTTCCATAAGAAATGATGAGCAGGTGGATTTCAGAAAAACCTGGAAAGACTTGTATGAACTGATGCTGAGTGGAGTAGAACGGGGAGAACATTGTACACAGTAACAACATTGTGTGATGACCAACTTTGATAGACTCATCCCTTCTCAGCAACAAAATGATCTGAAGCAATTCCGAAAGACTCATCATGATGGAAAATGCTATCCACATCTAAGAGTCTGAAAGCAGATGGAAGCATACTATTTTCTCTTTTTTGTTGTTTTTTCTTTCTCATGGCTTTTCCCTTTTGTTCTGATTCTTCTTTCACAACATGACTAATGTAGAAATATGCTTAATATGATTGTACATTTATGGTCCATATCAGATTGCATGCCATCTAGGGGAAGGCAGAGGAGGGAAAATTTAGAACTCAAGATCTTATAAAAGTGAAGGTTGAAAACTAAAAATAAATCAATTAATATTGAAAAAAAGATTGTTAAGTAACAGTTGTTATTGTTCAGTCATTTTAGTTGTGTCTGACTCTTCATGATCAAATTTGGGGTTTCTTTGTCATTTCCTTCTCCAACTCATTTTACAGATGAGAAAACTAGGTTCAGTTATTTGCCCAGGGTTCCATAGCTAGTAAGTGCCTCAGGGTGGATTTGAACTCAGGAAGATGAGTCTTCTTGACTCTAGGTCTGGCATTCTATCCATTGTGCCATGTAGCTGCCCATTAAGTTGCAAAGCAGGTGCCAATTGAAATTGACTCAGTTTCCTGACTTTCAGTTCTCCTTAGCAACAAAATCACACATCTGATCTAAGTGTGTGTGTGTGTGTGTGTACATTAGGTGTTTCTACGTTAAGTGGGAGGTCTACTAAGGTAGATTTAAAGGCAGGATTTTGTTGCAATTCTGCCTTTGAAAATATAGTGAATGACTTATGATTATGGCTCCACTTAGGCAGAACAAATTCTTAACAGTAGGCAGGAGGATTGGGATCCTAGCCCTGGCCTAGGAAAAGTCACTCTCCCTTATGTGACTCCTAGGACTGCCCTATGCCATCATGTTATAAACAAAGGGACACAAGGAAATGCAAAGGACATGGTCAACCACAGGTGTTTACAAAAAATAAGACTTTATCAGGGAGATGCAGTCTTTAACAGAATAGAAGGATATACTTCAAAGTGATCACTGTTTGGGCCCAGCTGAAGCAAGGCAGGGGAAGGGCATGAAGGCTGCTACTTCTTCCTTGTCTGTCTTTTGTTTCTGCAACAAATCAGCCACCTGATCAAGCACCCTTTATAATAAATAAAAAGTCTAATTATACCTTGCCCCTTGCCACATTAGCTTTCACTTCTCCAATCTTCCTGGAGGTATAGGTTTGAGGACATCACCTCAACTGCCTTCCTCCTCTCTGTATGTCCCCTTTCTTCTTTAAATGACTCTCCTATTGGTCTGGCTCTTCCCAAACCAAGAAAGATACCTTGCTTCAGAAGGTGAACAAAAATTCCAAATCCCAGAAGGGTATGTAGATCCAAGACATTCTCACCCCTTCTAGAGGAGGTGTTACATTCTTATGTATTTGGGGGGGGTTAGTATTATAATGCATCAGCAGAGGTAACTCTCAGTCATAGGGAATTCCTCTACTAAGGCAGAGCTGCCCCTGATGTGAGACCTAGTCTTTGAGAATTGCCAGAGACATTCAGTTGGTTTTCCACAGTAACTCAGCTAGCATATCAGCAGTGACCTGAATAGCTCTCTCTCTCTCTCTCTCTCTCTCTCTCTCTCTCTCTGCCTCCCTGCCTCTCTTTCTCTTTCTCTCCTTTCCCTCTGTCTCTTCATATATAGAAACTACATATATACATCATTATATATATAAAGTTGTATAGATAAATAGAAATCTAAATTTTATATAGCTCTGTCTCACCTACTCTCTGTGTCTCTGTCTCATCTCTGTCTGTATAATATATATCAATTATCTATCATCTATTTCCTCTCTGTATATTTCTCACTCATTTATTTATAGATGGAACTGACATAAATATATATAGTTATATAAAGACATAAATCTTTATCTACATACAACTATCTGTCTCTCATTTCTGTCTCTGTCTCTGTTTCTGTCACTGTGCTTCTGTGTCTGTATCTCTGTCTATCCCTGTCTCTGTCTCTCTGTTCTGTCTGTCTCTATCTGTCTGTCTGTCTCTCCCTTCCCTGTGTCCCTTGATAAATAGAGATATAGAGACTATATATATAGTTAGATAGATATAAACCTAAATTTAATATAGCTCTCTGTCTCACTGACTCTATCTCTGTGTCTCTGTCTCATCTCTGCCTATATAATATATATATTAATAATCTATCATCAATCTCCTCTCTGTTTATTTCCCATTCATTTATATATAGAGAGGGAACTGATATAAATAGAGAGAGTTATATAGACATATAAATCTTTACATATAACTGTCTGTCTCTCATTTCTGTCCCAATATCTCTCTTTGTCTCTGTGTTTCTGTGTCTGTCTCTGTTTCTCTGTCTCTGTTTGTCTCTCTGTCTCTGCCTCTCTCTCTCTCTCTCTCTTTCTCTTCTCTCTTTCTTTCTCTCTCTCATATCCCTAAAGTCTTACTGAAGTGTTAAGTTTTAGTACCTTAAAAGTGTACTGAGACTTTTGGAGCATGCTATATAAATAGTATAGTAGTATGCAGTATATGTAAAATATACTTGCATTTTTATGTTAGGTATATAATTTACCTTATATTTGCATTATGTGTTCAGCTTATATAAGTACAAGTTTTGATAGCTTAAAATTGCATTAAGACTTTTGGGACCTCAGTCCAGGCATCTTCTGTCTATACGGAGTCCATCACTTGCTGCTGCCGCCTCATAGCCAGCTTCTTTAGGTGAGATGGCCTCAGACTCTTTCTGTGCTAGGGTTGTGAGTCTTCTATCTTCTCCTGGGTATGGGATGTACCCCAAGGAAAGGCTGCTGGAGAATAGGCTGGGCATCTTCCATCTGACCCAAAACAGCCACTTCCATCTGTACTAACATAAAGCATCTTCCACCTCCTGATGCCAACCCAATCTCCCAAGTGAGATGCAAATAACCTCTAGTGCAAAGAAGAGCTACCATGCCTTCAACTTTATGTCTCCCATCTCAGGCTGCACCTGTCCTTTGAAGATAGAAGAATGACACTCTTCACTTATCAATGAACATTCTCACACCTTGTCATACCTATCACATCCCAGTGACTCTGAACTCTTGTATATCATCATCCAAACCCAGTTCTACACCCCTACCATCCTATTCTTCATTCACATCCCCCTCAACCATCTCACCCCAAAGTTTCAATCTAACTTCACCCGGCCCTTCTGCTATGTTCCATAGACAACAACTTCCCTTCATTTTAAAGTCATTCTTCTGCCATGTCTTCTACCTACTACCTCTTATTGAAACCTGACTTTCCCCAAGAACATAGCCTCTCTGACCACTCTTTCCAGTACTGACTGTACCTTGATTCATTCTCCTTGATTTGCTGGTTAAGGCAGGAAAATTCCTTGATTCCCATTACCACTTCCAGGTTCTTTCCCTTCCTCTATCATTCAATAACCTTTCTTCCTTTAAGGTACATGGTATTCATATCTATCACCCAATCAAAATCCTGGTAACTATTGTCTACAGCATCCCACCACTACCACCTAGGTTATTCCCCTTCCTTTCTCAATGAGTTTGATACCTGACTTACAATTTTTATTCTTCCCCAACTCCTGTCCTCATGCTAAGAGACTTCAATGTACAATTTAATCTCTCTCAAATACTCTTACCACTCGGTTTTCCCACATACTCACATCCCATAAACCACTCTCCTAGCCCACCTCAGCCACACACAAAAATGATCATACCTTGATCTTTCCATTTTTCTCCATGTTAAAGAATTCTGAAGTCCACTTATCTGATCATCATCTATTGGTTTTTCACCTCTCCCTATGCTTTATCTACAGAAACTACTCTTCATCCTCACCATGACCTATAATCCCTTGACCCTCAATTCTCTCCCAGAATATCTCCCTATGCTCTATCCTCTTCTCCCCATCTTGACTACTTGGTAAGCTAATTTAACCCTACATTGTCTTCCTTTCTAGAATCCTTATGCTCCTTGTCATACCTCCAATTACACCCAGCCAAGCCTTAGCCTTGGATCACTCTCATCATTCATCACCTTTGAGGTTACACATGTGCTGCTGAACAAAGGGAGAGAAGATCAATCAACTGTTCTGATTGTGTCCACTTCAAATTTATGTAACATAACCACAACTGGGCCTTCACTACTGCTAGGCAATTCTATACATTTTCTTTATCAATTCACTATCCCTCTCCCCACAATGACTCTTTCAAAGCTTTCCATCCCCCTTCAAATCTCCCATGGCTCCTCCTCTCCTTACTCTCAGCTGAGAACCTGGGCCATTTTGCTACTTTCCTATCACTCAGTTGGCTTCTGCCACTCTATCCTCCTTCCCTGTCTCATATAATGAAGAGCCTTTATTACTCACCAAGGCTAACCCCTCTACTTGTTCAAGTAATCCTATTTTATTCCATCTCTTCTAACAAATTTCTCTCTCTGCCATCCTACTTTTTCATTTATTTTCTATCTCCTCCTGTCCACTGACTTATTTCCTACAAACATGTCTCCATTATCTTGAAAAAGACCCTCACTTGACACTTCCATCCCCACTAAGTATTCTATATTTCTTTTATTGTTTGTTACTTAACTCTTCATAAAGATCATCTACAATAGATGCCTCTCCACTTTCCTCTCACTCTTTTCTTAGCCCTTTACAGTCTGGTTCCTGACGTTATCATTCCATCAAAACTGCCCTCTCCAAAGTTACCAAGGGTCTCTTAGTTGCTAATCCTCATTCTTCTTGATCTCTTTGCAGCCATTGACAGTGTTGGCCACTCTCTCTTCACTGGTTTTCAGGACACCAGTCTCTCTTGGTTTTTCTCCTACCTAGCTGACTACTCTTTCTCTGTTTCCTTTGCTAGATCCTCCTCCAAACTATTCTCTCTCATAGTCCTGTCCTGGGCTCTCTTATCTTCTCCCTCTATACTGCTTCACTTGGTGATCTCATCAGCTCCCATGAATTTAATTTCCACTTCTATGCTGATTAGTCTCAAATCTGCCTTTCTTACTCCAATTTCTCTTCTGACCTCCAACCTTGCAACTCTAATTGCCTTTCAGATATCTCCAACTGAATATCCAGTGGACATCTCCAACTCAGTATGTCCAAGCAAAGCTCGTTATCTTTCCTCCTAAACCCACCCCATCCCTTTCTACCTTCCGTACTATAGAAGGCAACACCATCCTCACAGTCCCTCAGCTTCACAACCTAGGAATCATTTTGTATTCTTCACCATCTCCCACCACTCATACCCAAGCTGTTGCCAAGACCTGTCGATTTCACCTTTGCAGCATCTCTCAAATATGCTCCCTTCTCTGACATTTCTGCCACTCTGGTGTAGACCTTCATCCCCTTGTGCTTTGATTCCTGCAATAGCTCGCTGGTGGATCTGCTTCAAGTCTCTCCCCATTCCAGTCTATCGTAATTCAGCCACTAAAGTGATTTTTCTAAAATGAAGATCTGATCATATCACCCATGCCCCACCCCCTTTTAGTCAATAAACTCCAGTGGCTCCTTATTGTCTCCAGAATCAAATACAAAATCCTCTGGCTTTCAAAGACCTTGATAACCTAGCCCCCTCCTACCTTTCCAGTCTTCTTCTTCTTTACTCCCATTCACATACTTTTAAATCCAATGACACTGGCCTTCTGCCTGTTCCATGAACAAGACACTCTATCTCTTGGCTCTAGGCATTCTCTTTGACTGTCCCCTATGCCTGGAATGTTCTCTGTCCCTTGCTCTTACTACTTACCTCCCTGGCTTCCTTTACATTCCAACTAAGATCCAGCCTTCTACATGAAGCCTTACCCAGCCCCTCTTAACTCTACTGCCTTCCCTCTGTTAATCGTTTCCTTTTTTTTCCTGTACGTAGCTTGCTTTGCATATATTTGTTTGCCTATTGTCTCCCCCATTAGACTGTAAGCTCCTTGCTGTCAGGAACTCTCTTACCTCTTTTTGTATCCCCAGCACTTAGCACAGTGCCTAGCACATAGTAAGCACTTAATAAATGTTTACTGATTAATTGTTTATTGATTACGTATACACACGTATAAAAGCAGTGATGTGTTGGCACATTTAATGGCCAGCTTAGGAAAAAAATGTACACACGACATATTTCTAAGTTTAATCTGCATTATTAACATTTTCTCCATTGCTTGCTTAAGCCTAGACAACCAACAAATCAGTGTCAAGCCTTGATTTGCAGTGTTTGCCAATTTTTGAGATGTAAATGGTCACACTGAAAATATAACAATCAAGTCAATTCCTCTGTGTGAGTGTGTATGTGTGTGTGTGTATGTTGCCACAACTAGCTGTTGTGGCAGGCAACTCTACAGGAGATCCTCAGTCCTCACTCCTAAACTGATAAAGCAGGAGCAGAAGCCACTCAAAACAGAGTTATCTCCACTCACTAGCATGGGTTGGAAGGAATAGGACATTTCCTCCCAGCCTTTGCCCTCTCCTCCCCTTGATCTCTCAGCCCTTCTCTGCTTGGTCAATTGTGGAACAGGGAGATATTTAGCCCCAGAGTCCATGTCCTTTGATTAACACAATTCCACATTCATTTTTTATATCTTGAAGATAAATTAAAAGCTAGGGTTATGTTTTACATGCTGCTCTTAGAAATTTATTTTTTAAAATTTAAAATACAGAACAAAGCTTGTAACATATACCCAGACAGCATCACCTGCTGAAAAGGAGAAACTCTTAGCTATTCCGATCTCGTAAGCTAATTAATCAAAGCATACCCATTGCACGCCCCAGATCCCAAATAGAGACTTTGCCATGGGACAAAGGAAAGGAAACCCTTTTATCTAAAGGAATCAGGCTTACAAAATACCATTACTTTAGGGAAGCTTAATAGAAAAATAGAAAGTTTAGTGTTAAGTCTGCCCCCTGAAAGGTCAGAGGAGAGAAAGTTGAATGGGGACAGGGTAACTTGCCTGGTTTCCTGGATTTGTACTTGCCTCCTAGTCTAGTCACTGTTACCTAGTGGTCCTCTGTCATTGTCCCCTCTCTGGAGAGACTTTTCTTCATTTCTTTTTCAGATACTAGAGATGAACAGGGCTAACTCTCAAGACATGACCAGTCACCTGTTTTTAAAATTTCCATTTCCTAGGTGACATCTTTTATGCTACTTTTGGGATGCCAGTCATAAGGAAATAGATTTCCCCTATTCGTGCCTACTATATATCTCTCTATTGGCCTTTGGATTACCCACCATTTTGAGTCTTCTTTAGCTCTGGAACTCCATGATCGGAGTCATATAATATCATGGGAGGACTATTGATTTCCAAAAGAATATTGTTTGTTTCAGGAAGCAACTTGGGATCATTGAAAGCACCATTTGATTTCCCAAATGGAATCTAACCTGTTCTTTTCTGCTTATTCGACCTTGGGCCACACATTCATCAAATTATGTAACATTCCTCAGAAGATGAACTAGCAAAAGAAATTTGTTCAGTGTTCCTCTGATTATATGCATCAAATGAGATTTAAAGCCAGGAAATGTTTTCTGACCAAAAAGCATTTGCCTTGGTCAGGGAAGATCCCCAGCTCAGACTCCAAAAAGAAGAGGGACTCCCTATGAATAATGAGATGTTGGGGCTGATATTATGAGTATTGCAGAAAATCCCAAATCACTAAAGAATCTCTTAAATGAGTTCATCAATTGGAGAATGGCTGAACAAGCTGTGGTATATGAACACAATAGAATACTATTGTACAATAAAAAAATGATGAGCAGGTGAATTTCAGAAACATCTGGAAAGACTTCTATGAACTGATGTAAAGTGAAATGAGCAGAACCAGGAGAACCTTGTATACAGTTATAGCAACATTGTGTGATGATCAACTATGAGCGACTTAGCTCTTCTCAGCAATACAATGATCCAAGACAAGTCCAAAGGACTCATGATGGAAAATGCTGTCCACATCCAAAGAACTGATGGACTCTGAATGCAGTTTGAAGCATACTATTTTCAGATTACTTTTTTGTGTTTATTTTTCTTTTCGTTTGTTTCTTCTTTCACACCTATGACTAATATGGAAATATATTGCACATGATTGTCATATATAATCTATATCAAATTGCTTACTGTTTTAGGAAGAAGAAGGAGTGGGAAAGAGAAAAAAATTGGAACACAAAATTTTGTTGAAATGAAGGCTAAAAAACATCTTTACACATAATTGAAAAAAAATTAAATGCCTTAAAAAAGACTCTCTTAAATGAGTTCCACCTAAAATTCACACAGGAAATCTAGCAGGATGAAAAACTCCTATTATGCTGAATATTATAGTTGGATGGGCAGTCCATTGAGTTAGTTTATCTGTGTGTCTATTTTAGACAAACATTGGAATATACACGTAGAGATTTAAATAGAGATTTACAGCTAGAAGGAAACTTCAGAAGCTGTCATTTTACAGATGAGAAAATGGAGGCCCAGAGAGGTTAAGTGATTTGCTTAAGGTCACACGGGTAGCAAGGGCAAGATTATCTGTGTCCAAAGCCAGCACTTTCCAATGTGCCATGGTGTCTCCAGTATTGGAGAGCAAGTAAATGTAAGCAGTGCCTGGGAGGCCAGGGAATAAATTAATAAAAAAAAAAAAAAATCAACGAGCATTTATTCAATGCTTACTGTGTTTCAGGTGCTATACTTGTTGTTGGGGACACAGAGACATGGCAAAAACAGTTCCTGCTTTCATGATGTTTACATCCTAACAGAGGAGAGAGCCAGCGAAAGTGCAGGGTATTTTTTTTAATGGACCCTAAAACAGTGATCTGTAATGATCTATTCTTCCCTTTTGTTTTCTTCGAAATGAGGAAACAGAACACAGAGGTTAAGTGTCTTGCCCAGGATAGCATAGCTAGGAAGCGTCTGAGGCTGAATTTGAACTTACGTTTTCCTGACTCGGGGTCCGGCATACTTGTTTCTGTACCACCTAGCTATGTAAAATGGATCTTTTCAGTTTCAAAGTACTGTAGGGAAACAGAGTGTGGTGGAATGACTCAGACACCTTGTCTGTGCCCTCGGGGGATGAGGTTTGGCCAGCTGGCCTTCCTAGGTTTGGAGCCTGCCCTATGTTAGAGAAACCTAGTGACTTTTCAGTCACCTTGCTCCAAAAACTGCATGGAAAGTAGCTACAGTGTTCCTGAGCTAAGGAGAGCAATGCAAGCAACTCATGTTTCAGGGAGATAATGAGAGCAGAGGGAGTCAGACCTCTACCTTCTGCCCTTCCCAAAAGAGCAGCAGGTAATGATAGGACTTTCAAGGAAGGGGATACAAGGTGGGAGATTTTCCTTAGCAGAGGAAATAGAAGCCCATGGAAGTGAGAAATTAAAAAAACTCAAAGAGAGCATTTGCCAAGCATCTGTTATGAGCCCAGGCACTAGGCTATGTCTTAAGGATGCAAAGACAAAAATGGAACCATTCTTCTTTGAGGTGGGGAACTAAGAGTCTAGAACCGAGGTGGGGAACCTGTGGCCTCGAGGCCATATGTGGCCTTCTAGGTCCTTGGGTGTGACCTTTTGACTGAATCCAAGTTTACAGAAAAAATACTTTCATTAGGGTGATTTGTTCTGTGAAGTTTGGATTTAGTCAAAGAACTGCACCCAAGGACCTAGAAGGTCACATGTGGCCTCGAGGCCACAGGTTCCCACCCCTGTTTTAGAATATTGCATATACTCTCAAGCAAGGTTGATGTGTTAGTTAGTATGGCTGAACTGCTTCTCTTCCTTTTAAATTTTTTTTATCTCTTTAATCTTAATTTTTATCCAATTTATTCTATTTTTATTTTTCTTTATTTTTGCTCATCTCCTTTCATTTATTTATTTTTAATTTATTATATATAACATATAAATATATATACATATTTATTCTTGCTCACAAAGGATGGCTGGGAGAGGGGGAGGGAGAGATCTAAGTAGAAAATAAGGGTATTGTAAAAACCAATAAAGTGTCTTCTTTACAAGATTACTAATGTGAAAATATGTTTAATGTGAATGTATATGGAGAGCCTATATTAGATTGCATGCTGTCTTGGGATGGAGGAGGGGAGGGAGGGGAGGGAAATTTGGAACTCAAAATCCTATGGAAGTGAATGTTGAAAAGTAAAAATAAATAATTTTTTAAAAAAACCATAAAGGAGAGACAAGCTGTAGACACATAAGTAGATACAAAATATATACAATTGGGGGAATATACTAGCAGAGGAGTGGAAGGGATCTGGAAAAGCCTCGTGTAGGTGATCATGCTTGAGTTGATCTTGGGACGAAGTTATGGAATTTGAGGCCAAGATAAGGAAGGCATGCATTCCAGGTATAGGGGATGGCATTTGTAAAGACACAAAGATAGAATGTCATGTGCGAGGAAGAGTAAGAAAGTGCTGAAAGCCAGGATGGACACTGAAGAATTAATTTTCCCAGACAAGTAAAGAGGAAAGAGAATTTCCTCTTCCCATTGTTTTCAGTCACTGAAACAACAGCTCAGCTCCCAGAATGAACAAGTCAGTCATACAGATCAGGCATGAAGGGGCCTTTCCTTCTGCTCCCTGATCAAGGCCTTCCATTCATTCCTGGCTCATTCCCTTCCCTATTACTTCTTTTCATAGAAAAAACATTATTTCAGGAGAATGACTTTTCTCCTTGAACTTTTCACTGAGCCTGGTCTGAGATCCATCCAGCAGCAGCTCCTAATTGTTAACCTATTAGTTGTGGCAATAAAAAATTATCCCAAGCCCAAGCCTCCTTAAATGAGAAGTATTTCTACAGAATTCCCTTGAGATGGGATGGAGGGGGAGGGGGCAGTGCTGACTTTGATTTTAGACGGTCTGTCAGTTTGAGTGAAGACTAACAGGGTTAAATATGCTGCTTTAGTTAGCTGTACTTTAATCAGTAAATCCCACACCTTAATAAGGCCATCAGTCTTTGCAGAAGCTGCAAATTGCAGTTTCTGGCTTGCCTTGTTAAAGACACCATCCCTAACATTTGGCATCGGTAAACCTCTCCCCAGCAAAACCCCAGGTAAGCTGAGAAACAAGTATCATATGTGATCAACGGGGCCTGACTTTGGCCTATAAATTTATAGCCATTTCCACCTCTTCTTTTTTTTCTGCCTTCCCTCTCCCCTTTCCTTCCCTTTTCCCCCTCCCCCCATGTACTCTTGGCTTGGAAGATGTACTTAAAAGAGCAAAATACACCACTATTTATTACTGGATGCAGGAAACGAACCATAAAACTGGCCTAGAGTAAATTCATAGCCTTGTAAAAATTTACACTAAGTCAGTTCATGGGCTTTGAAGGAAGTTTCCAAATGATCAATCTGTGAATCTATGATTTATTGAACTAGAGAAAGAGGAGAGTAGGGGCTGCCCCCATCCCAACCTAACTGCTTCCATTAACCTCAAGTGACACTCTGCTCCCTTCTAAGGTCACTTCCATTTTGCACATGATTTCAGCCCATCTCATTTTAGGTCTGAGCAGCTTAGTAGCCACTGAGCTGTCCCTCCTCCAGACTCAGCTGACTGACTGGTCCTTAAATTCCCTAGACTCATCTGTCAGACGTCATCTGCTGGCCTGAGCTCCTTTGTCATCCATCCATGTCCCCTGTGTAGTCCAGGAACCTTCATGTAGGAAAAAGGCAGTGCCCAAGATTTCAGCTCCAGTCTGGTTCACATTGTCTCATGTGGAACAGAAAGTGGGCCAGTATGTGTGTGTGTGTGTGTGTGTGTGTGTGTGTGTGTGTGTGTGTGTGTGCATGTGCGCCATTCAGCAAAGTAAAAACTCTTTGGGCACTGGACTTGGAGTTGAGACAACCTGAGACGACCCTGTCTCAGACACTTAGCAGTGGTACAACCAGGGGCAAGTTATTCAATCCATATTTATCTCAGTTTCCTCATCTGAAAAATGTGAAGCTGGACCAAGTGGCATCTAAAATCCCCTCTGCCTCTAAATCTATGATCCTATGAAACTGGGCGTTCACAGCAAGTCTTAGAGGCAAGGAAAGGCTGATCCCAGTCAGAGAAGAAGAAGCAGCCGTTTTGGAGGAAACACATATGGAGCTGGGGAGATTCTGTGTTTGGCAGCTATCCAGGGAAAGTCACATTGGCCCCACAGAGAAGTGAGAATTGACATCCCTGCCTCAGGAGTTCATAATCCCTTTAACTTTCCCAGTTCTGTTTTTTAGTTCTAAGAGCCCTTTGGGGGAATGGATTTTAACTCAGAATGGGTTTTTTAAACTGCTTTTTTTCTACCTCATCTCTAGCAGATGATGTCATTTTCCTCCTCCCAACCCCACCCCCCTCTCCCTCACTCTGTCTGCGTGTCCTGAGAGGCCGCAACATTTCTTAGGCTGCTTACCATTTCCCCTGGGTGGGTCCTTGTATTTTTTGGCCAAGTGAAGCTTTATACATTTCATCTGATTTTTTTCCTCCTTTTGGTTTCACCTCTGCATTCTTCCTTAACTTGGCTCACTAAGCAATAATTGGGGAGGGGAGGGTATATGTTAATTTTTTTTCGTTATTTCTTCCCTCTTTCCTGTCCTCTAACCCCTGTGAGGACATCTCTGTGAGTGTCTTCCAGCCTTACATTTTCTACTACAGAGTTCTCAAAGAAAGACTTTGGTGACTTGTGAAAAATTCTTCTCAATCAATCTTCTAGAAACAGGATGCCAAATGAAAGCCCCTTTCCTTAAACTAAGACATTTTAAAAAGGTATCCAGTAACTACTATGAAAAGCCTAAGCTTGCCTTCATTTGCCTAATGCTGAAAAGGTTCATCCTGCAGTCTAAGGGACAGGGACAGAACATTCCAAGTCCCTAGGTCATGCACTTTTCTGAGAGGCAGTCAGAGGTTCTGAATTATAGAGCTTACATATGATTCCTATGTGTTGCTCTAAGAAATTCAGGGTCAAAGAGTGCCTGGGGGATCTTTGTTAAACACTGTTCCAGGAGGGCTGAATGACCTGATTGTTTGGGACAGTTAGGGGAAGCTCTGGAAGTAACTCTAAGCCATGATGTCTTATTTGGACTCCTAAACTTTGATTAATGTAGCAGAACCTGGTCATCTTTAACAGGGAAACTTACAGAGCTGACTCAGTGCCTAGCAAAGGAATTTAAACTGGACTAGCTGATTACAGCAAAAATTGGAGGGACAAATGTCCTTCTGAGAAAGACTTTAAAGAAGAAAAAGAAAGAGAGGCCCCAGGAGAATTCCCCAGTCCCTAAGACCCGAAAATGAGTGAATGAAGCATTCGTTACATGCTTGCTATGTGCAATGAGGGGCCGGTCAGGAGTCAGAAAGACTCATCTCCCTGCGTTCAAATCTGAACTCAGACCCTTAGCTGTGTGTTCCTGGGCAAGTCACTTCACTCTGCCTTGGTTTCCTCATCTGTCAAATGAGCTGGAGAAGGAAATGGCAAACCACTCCAGCGTCTTTGCCAAGAAAACCCAGAAAGGGGTAATGAGGAGTTGTACAGGACTGAAAGTCGCTGAGCAACAACAATGTGCAATACATTAGGCTAAGTCCTGGGGATGCAAAAATGCTCTTACGCAGTTCATATTCTAATGGTGTATATGACCATGTGGGTCATTCACCTTGACAGTGTGGTGCATTAGAAAAGATGGTGAACCTGTACACGCAGGACCCAAATTTGAAACCCAGTTCTCCCATTTACTTACCTATATTATATGACCAAGTCATTTGATTTTTCCAGTCCCAATTACGTATTTGCAAAATTAGGGAGTGCACATAGTTGTTTGAACATTACACTGTGAGCTTGAGAGCAAGGACTGTTCCTGCCTTTCTTTGTATCCCCACTACTTAGCATAGTGCCCAGCACATAGTAGGTGCTTTGTCAATGCTCGTTGACCTAACTCCAAGATCCTTTCCAGCACTATGACATTACCATTGTGGTCAGTCCATTTCAAGAACTAAAATAAACAAGGCTGTGGAACAGTTAAAATAAACAGCAACAATCACAAAATTAAACCCATAAGGATGTTAAGTGCTAGAAATACAAATAGAAATTCTCAGAGTTCCTGTTCTAATGGCATATGAGTGACTGTGTGTGGTGTATTAGAAAGGATGTTGAATCTAGAGTCACAGGTCTGATCATTCCGTCCATGACAAAAGGGGAGACAGAGGCTCTGGGAGAGCTGAAATAACACACCTGTGTCACAAAGCCAGGTAATGATGAAATAAGGAGAACCAGAATCTGGTTGTCCTGAGCTGATCCATTAAGAGGCTTATAGATAAATAATTAACAAATATAGATCCCTAAAACTAGCATATAATGCTATAATGTGTCTCTCTGTATATACTTATACCTATGTTTATTTGTTCTTCTTGTTCAGTTGTGTCTGATTCCTTGTGATCTCATTCGGGGTTACATGGCAAAGATACTAGAGTGGTTTGCCATTTCCTTCTCTGGCTCATTTTACAGATGAGGAAACTGAGACAAACAGGGTTGAGTGACTTGTCCAGGGTCACACAGGAAATAAGTGTCTGAGGCCAGATTGGAACTCAGGAAGAGGAATCTTCCTGACTCCAGGCCTAGCACTCCATCCACTGCACCACCTAGCTGTTACACATATACACACGTATATATATATATAAATATGTATATCTATCTATATATCTATGTATAGACATATATATGTATATGTATATATGTGTGTGTGTGTATATATATACATACATAGCCTCAAAACTACCTCTATTTACTTTCAAAATTTCCTGTTAGTCCTAGTTATCTGAGATTTCATGAAGAGGACACTCTATGTACACATGTATACACACGTATATACATACATATATATTTGTTTTCTCTATATATACATATATGTATATTCAAAAGCTATTCCCCAATATGTAAGTGATCAAAGGATATGAACAAACACTTCTCAAAAGAAAAATTTCAAAATATTTACAACTCTATGAAATAATGCACCAAATCATTACTAAAAAGAGACTTGCAATGAAAACAATGCTGAGGTTTTATCTCGCACCCTGAAAAATGGCATAGATGAGAAAAAAATGGGAATACTTAATGTTGGAGGGGTTGCAGGAAGATAGGTACTCTAGTACGTTGTTGGTAGAGCTGTAAATCAGTCCAATTACTTTGAAAAACAGTTAGGAATAATATGAAAAAAGTGTCTAAAATGTCCATACCCTTTGGCCCAGAGATTCCAACACTAGATTTATGCCCCCAAGGGGCCATCGATAAAAAGAAAGTCCCTTATGTATACCAAAATATTTATAACAACCCTTTTCTGTGATAGCACAGAATTGGAAACAGAGTAGATGTCTTTCATTTGGTGAATGACTACACAAATTCTGATACAGGAACAGAATGGATTATCACTGTGCTATAATAAATTATGAATATGATAAATACAGAGAAGCACAGAAAGATCTAGGTGAACTGATAGAGAGGAAGCAGAGAAAATAACATACATAATGACTACCACAATGACAACAGAAAGAGCAAACATACAAAAAATTTTAGAAGTGAATGCTGTACAATTATATAGAACAACCATGGCCCAAAGAAGAGCTGTCAGAAGTGTCCTACCCCTCCCTCCTTGGAAGAGGTGAAAGCTCCACAAATATGGCGTATTGAACATTTATTATCAGTCTTTTGTGATATATTGACCGGTCTCGTTGATTTTTTTATCTTTTTATCTTTAATTTTAAAAAGTTATTTGTTATATGAGATGGCTTTCTAGGAGGGGAATGAGGAGTGATACATGGGGAAATTTTATAAAAACAGCAATGCCAACAAAAGAAATCAATATTTTTTTTAAAAAAAAGAAGCTTGAGGAATGCTAGACCATAAGCTAATTCAGGGCAGGATCTGTTTTCATCTTTGTCTTTGCTCCCCCGGTGCCTGGCACAATGATAAATGTTTGTTGATTGATTAGACTGTTTGGTTTAAAATAGCATAAGGGAACTATGAGCAGCCTGGAGAGGCTGAGCACAGTCCTCTTCACAAAATCTCAGATGACTGGAATTAACAGGAAATTTTGAAAGCAAAGAGAGGTAGTTTTGAGGCTAATGAAAGGAAATATTTAGTACCTCCCAGCAAGGATGTCAGATGTGGAATACTTTGCACTCACAGGTGGTATAAGAAGGGACTTTGTGTGTGTGTGTATACATACATACATACATACATACGTATATTATACATACACATATATTATACACACACATACATATACATACATGGACAATAGCACTTGAGTGTGTTATTTTGGAAAGCCTGAGGCATTTGAAGCACATCTCTAATTCATGTAATAGGAAGGAATATAGCATTGTGGACAGAGTGCTAGGCTTAGCATCGCAATGACGTGAAGTCAATCACCAATCCAGGGGTATACTGGACCCAACTCCAATATATTCAAGAGCGTTAAATTTTCAACATGAGGACTTCCACCTTCAAAATTGGCAGACAGTACAAATCAGGGCTTGATTTATTGCTTAAGTCTTAAGAAAGTGAGGAAGAAACTATTAGAGTTGCATTTAACTTAAAAGGGTGTCATTCATCAGAGTCAGTCATTGTTAATCTTTTACCAGCACACCAGTGCTTTTTAACACTTACTAAGAGTGCAACCCTGGCAAGCCATGTAACTTCTACTTGCCTAAGGATAGAACCTGGGACCTGAGTCAGGGAGACCTGAGTTCAAATCCAAACTCTGATATTTATTAGCTGTGTCACCCTGGGCAAGTCACTTAATCTCTGACTGCCTCATTGTTCTTAACTAAATTCCCATAAAATGGGAATAATAATGTTGTTTGTATTTCATTCTCAAAGAGGACCATGACATCAGGAAGATGACCGCTTGACTTGCAAGTGAATTGGATTTAAGTGAGAAAGGGCTGTGGAAGGTCACTAGCCTCCCTTTCTCCTCTGGAAACATCTGTGTCCAGTGGTCAGATACACATCAGGATGACTGGAAATGTCCCCCGCCACTCCCCTCCCCCCCCCCCCAGAAATAATACTAGCACATTCCTCAAAGAGTTCCTGTGAAAACCAAATGAAAAAATATTTGTAAGGTGTTTTGTACAGTGTCTGGCACAAAATAGGCACTTAATAAAGACTGTTTCCCTTCCCTTCCTAACATAGTTCCACTAGCTAGATCCCAAAAGCCTTGCAGAAGACTACAAAAGCAAAATTGCAAATTGCAAAAAAAAATTGATTTAATTTAAAAAATGTTACCTTGCAAATGTAAACAGGGCTTGTGCAGAGCAGACTTTGGAGCATCCCCTGACAGTCTGTAACTGGGATGTGATGAAGAAATCAGCTTTTGATTAGCCGCAGGGATGAAATTGGGCCACATTCAAAAGGCACTAATTAGCCAAAGCAAGCCTGTTGTTCTTTCTCGTCTGGCAGCTGTTCAAGAGAAGAGAATAAGCTGCTATGTACCTATAGGTGAGGGAGGGTCCCTGGGACCGTTCTCATGCAGAGCCAACATGAAATCAGCATGCTGTTGCTGAGAGGAGAGATAGCAGTAGAGAGAGGCAGCTGGGACTTCCTGCTGCTACCTGCCTCTGCCCCACCTAAGGCGGGCATGGGATCTCTACTCTTCGTCTCTTAGCACTTTTTTTTTTCTGCTTTTAGGTGAAGAAGTATTGAAAATGGCTATAAATTTGGGAGCTTCGAAAGGTCAATCTAGCAAGTGCCAGAGATTCAGCAGCTGGAATTGATACCAGGATTTGCTGAAAGCTAAGCATAGGTGGGGCAGTATCAGGAGCCCAGAAGAATGACTTGATGGACCTAGTCTATGGTAGCTGATTGCTGCTGACCCATTCGGTGCCCATGCTACAACTGGAAGGAAACGTGGTGGAACAAATGCTTAGCAGAAACTGTTTTAAATTTGAACCTACTCTATCCAAGGACAGTGGTGATATAAAAGAAAGTGTGTGCAGTGGATAGAGAGCTGGGCCTGGAGTCAGGAAGACTCATTTTCTGAGTTCAAATCTAGCTTCAGACACTTAACTAGCTATGTGACCCTGGAAAAGTCACTTAACCCTGTTTGCCTCAGTTTCCTCATCTATAAAATGAGCTGGACAAGGAAATGGTGAGTCACTCTGGTATCTCTGCCAAAAAAACTCCAAATGGGATCACAGAGAGTCAGATAGAACTGAAAACAATTGAATAACAAGTTCCCTCTCTTCTCCCTGCCAATCTATTGGGGGAAAGTGCTTATATTCCTATTTCTGCTATGTCTTCTCAGTAAAAGACTTCTCAGTCTTCTCCTTTGAAAAATCTAATTGATGTTAATTGGTTAAACAATACTAGATTGCTAATCATTGGTGACTGATACTGGGGAGAACATAACAGAATGAGTACTTGAGTTTATAATAATAGAGATTCCCCTCCTCCTCCTCAGGGTATACCTCGGGAGGAGATGTAACCTGGCTTAGGGACCTGACTCAGAACAACTGATAGTAATAAGATATTCTTCTCAGGGTCTATGTGGGGTGTTCAGGGAGGACCAGCCCCTCTGGTGTGAGGGCTTGCTGAGCACTTTTCAAGGCTGCTCATCTACTCTTGGGGTCCACCTAGCATTCAGCTCTCACCTGTGGCTCCAGCTTCTTGGCAGCAGCCACAGCCCAGGAAACCATCTCGACAGATGGGTTAAACTAGGCTGAGGATAAGCAACAATTCTCACACCCACTGGTCAGTTTAGGGGGTGTCTACCCCAAGCATGTGAAGATTTCAATCCCTAGTGGAGTGGACAGATGAGAACAATTTGTTTCAACACCACAAAGGCAGTTGAAGCAGGGCTATGGAGCTCTTAGAGCTTGGTCAGACGTCAAAGACACCAAGGTGATCCACTGTACCCTGGGCCATCACCAGTCATCCTAACTGTTTTCCTGCCACTGGACCTTGATGACTCTTGAAGAGAAAGTGAAGTTGACAACAATTCTCGCACAAGTCAAGATGTCACCCCATGATGTCACTGATCTTTGAAAAACCAAGGACAAACAGCATTCTTCACAGAGTTCCTTTGAGGAATACTGAATAATTTATATATTATTTGTGAACTGTTTTTAGCACAGGGCCTGGAGCATACTAGGTATTTAATAAATACTGGTTCCCTTCCTTTCTAGCATAGTACCTGCATGATTGATAAGACATCAATTTCTTCAAAAGCAAAATGGAAATAATGATGATGTCTATCTCATGGGGAAGCTCTGAGGAGGAATAGAGGTAATGTATGTGAAATGTTCCAAAAACTTGTACTAAATAGCTATCAGCTGTTATTATTTACTAATTACCTACTATGTGTAGCATGTAAGTATTCAAATATGTATGGGAAGCCTGAAATTTTGTTATGTATCTTGTACGTATTTATATGTGTATATACTATTCATCCACAGAATGTAAGCTTTTTGAAGACAAAGACTCCCGTTTTTGTCATTGTATCCCTTACCTTCCACGGTGCCTGGCCCATAGTATATGCTTAATAAGTGATTGTTGACTGATATGTGATTGATCACATATACTATCAAATTTGATCTGGTTGTACAGTTTCTTCTCTGTAATTTTTTATTGTCAGCTGTCAAAGTCATGAACTTTTAATTTTTTTCCTTTGGTTGTTCTTTTCTTTCATGACCCAAAGCTCAAGCTAGTCCCTTTATAATTAGCCATACTGAGGAGCTCTCCTGAGGGTCATCCATTTGGATGAGCTTCTTTATTTCTCACTCACTGGTGAATTATTACTGTTCTGCCCTAACAGGAGAAGCAGAGCCCTCACCAGTCACCCCCACAGGTCACCTTTACTAAACAGATGATGTTTTAAATGCTACACTACAGACAGCACTCATATGACAGCAGACAGAGATAGTGTGGGCAGAGGCCACTGGGTCCCAGAGGCCATCTCTATAGGCAGGAGGGACATTGGGAACCTGTGCCTTGTTCCACTGACTCCACCACAAATCATCAGCCACTGGGAACTTTCCCTGGGAGAGGATTTCTCAAACAAAAGAGACCCTGGGGAGGTTTTTGGAAGACTGATGTAATGGGCCAACATTCCTGGGTAAGCAGCTAAGCTTTAAGAAGGGGCCAGCATTATGTGATCAGTTGTTATACAGAGAGTAGTAATCTATTTTCCATCTTCGGAGAGGATAGGATAAGAGAAAAATGGGACTGAAATATAACTGATGGAATTTAGGCTAGCATAGAAGAAATGAGGGATTGTTTCCCAGGAGTAAGGGCTACCAAAACCCTGGAAGAAGTCATTTAAGAAAACCATAAAGTCAATCATTTACCAATATCTTGTTATTGTTTTCTTTAGTCATTTTTCAGTCATACCCAACTCTTTGTGACCCTTTTTGGGGTATTCTTGCAAAGTCACTAGAGTGTTTTATCATTTCCTTCTCTAATATGTGACCTTGGGCAAATCACTCAATCTCTTTTGGTCTCAGTTTCCTCATCTGTAAAAATAAAGAGATTAGACTAAATGACTTCTATGGCACCATCCAACTTTGTCTGTCATCTACGTGCAACCCATGATCAAGCAATATATCCTGATAATTACAGACTGAGGAGCATGTCCTGAACATAAACAAATAATTTAAATATTTATTTATTTTAAAATATGTTTAAATATAGTTTTTATTTATCTGAAAATATATTTGAAAATATTTATTTGAAATATTTTTTCAAATTTTTCAAATTTTTATTAATTTTTAATATTGATGTTAATTTTAAAATATTTATTAAAATATTTATTTTAAATCTATTATTAAATCTTTGTATAGATAAATATTTAGTCTCTCTTGGCCTCCATTTCCTCACCTATAAAATGAGGGGGTTTACTGCCTCAGTTTCCTCATCTGTAAAATGAGGATAGTATTAGTCAGGATAATATTAACACAGGGCTGTTGTGAGGATCAAATGAAATGTTGTATACAAAGTGCTCTGTGAACCTTAAAGCTCTGTTTGAATGTTAGCTATTATTACTGTTGTTTTTAATAATGATCATTCATTTCATAATTTATTGGGATAATTCATAAATTATTATTGTCACAAGGACTTCATAGGATTTAGAACTCAAAGACCTTAGTGATCACCTAGTTCTGTATCATTCTTCAAATCTCATGTGAAGAAATATGAGAAGCTAGAAGATGCTTTACTAAGCAGCTAAGTATTTGAGTCGTCTTAGCCTCCTGACCTCATGTGGCCCTTTAGTTGGAGCCGTCTGCCCAGGAAGATGACCGTATGTATTTGCTCTGCCTTCTCTTTATTGAGGCTGCTTTTCCATACTGGATTGAGATGAAACACACTTTTAGAAACGTAAACTTCCCCTGCAGGACATTAGTCTCAAATGGCAGTCTGTTTGAGAGAAATATTGTTATGAGGGAATAGCTGAGTAACTTACTGATTTATAAACCCATGGAAAGAAAATGAAGGCGACTTTTCCACTTGGTGTGGTTATTTATGATGTCCAGAGACTCACCAAATCCCAGGGTAGAAGAGTCTTTGGTCCCCGAGCATGAGAAAGAACAAACCAGTCTTTTCAAGACTGCTCTTCCTTACAAAATACAGGATTCAGCTTGCATCAAAATTTATCCTTGTCTCTTCTTGATTACTGTACATGAGCAGATGGCATTTGAGTCATGAACTCAAAACTGAGGGCATTATTAATAAAGAGAAGACTAAGTAGCCCAGCGTCAGCTTGATGACTTTTCAGTCTCCCTCCTTTGGTGGACACATTCCATTAAAAATAAGCTTTGGTTTTATCTAAATGATTTTAGTTTTTTCATTCTTTTCTCCCCCACCAATAAACGCCCTCCCCCCTCTTCCCAGTTAGCACTCACCACTTACCAATTTGTATCATTTTTTTCTGTCCTCATGTCTATTGGAATCCTTTCCTGTTCCCCCTTGCTTTATTGCTGGTGCCTCCTGTTATATATTCATTTCTTTACGTATTATATTTTTCCCTCTCCCCACAAAGTTTTAACTTAAAGGACTGTTTCTATGTGAATGTCTACCATCCTGAACAGAAACCCCAAGTTCCTCGAATTTTTATTGTTGTCCGTCAGTCATTTTGGTCATGTTTAACTCTTGGTGACTGTATCTGGGGTTTTCTTGGCAAAGATATTGGGGTGGTTTGCCATTTCCTTTTCTAGCTCATTTTTTACAGATGAGGAACTGAGGCAAACAGGTTTAAGTGACTAGTCCAGGTTCACCCAGCTAGTAAGCATCTAAGGCCAGATTTGAACTCTTGGAGGACTAAGACCTTAAGAATCCTTAGCCTTTTTTTTTATGTCATAGGCCCTCTGGGCAGTCTGGTGAAGCCCTTCTCAGAATAAGGTATTAAAAGCATAAAATAAAATACAAATTTTCAGTTCAGTCATTTCTGTTATGCCCAACTGTTCATGACCCCATTGGGGTTTTCTTGGCAAGATACTGGAGTGGTTTGCCATTTCCTTTTCCAGCTCATTTTACAGATGAGGAAACCAAGGCAAACAGGATTAAGTGACTTGCCCAGAGTCAAGGAGTCTGAAGTCATATTTGAACTCTACTATGCCACCTAGCTGCCCCCAAATAAAATACATCAGATTGCGAAAGAAATCAATTTTATTGAAATACATTTACCAAAATACATTCCCCTCCAAAGTTCATGGACCCAAAGGTAAGAACCCCTGCATGATTAGATGGCATCTTGCCTAAGGTCTTGTCCAGGTCTAACTCATCTTTTTGCACTGTCTTTTCCAGAATATATCCTATTCCCCTATAAGATGGCAAAGAGCCAGGTGGACCTAGGAGGTAGCTTTGACAGGCATACCTTTTGCAGTAAGGAACCAATTTTCCTCAGTCAAGGAAAAATGAATCTAACTTATAGCATGCCCAAGCTGCTGCCAGGTAGGGAAACAGCCTCTGAGAGTTCCAAACACATCACTTTGGAGGGTCCCCAAGTCCTGGTAGGAAGCCGTCACCTAGCCAGCCTACTGCTGACACCTTGTGGCTATTCAAGAGTGTTTCTACATGGTCAAAGAGGATGTCAACCTTGGACTAGAAAAACCAAGGGAAACCACAGCCACCTCTTCTCATCCTTCTCCAAATCCCAAATGTTTAAATCCACAATTTCCCAGGATGTTCAAGGTTTCTTGTGCAACGTGGCTTTTGTAAGTTTCTCTCTGCAAAGTCAGAACTCCCCTGTTTCCAGGGTCTTAATAGAGATGGGGAGCCCTGTAGTAGAGATGACTGTGTTTGAGAGCCAGTAAGCCACAGTGTAAGAACATGGGCCTCAAGTCAGAAGACCTAGGTTCTGCAACCCCTAGCTTTGAGACTTTGATCAAATCATTGAACCTCTTAGCACCTGTTTCCTAATCTGGTAACAGTACAGTAGGAAGACTAGTAGTTCTGGAGTCAACAGACCTCCTTACTAACAGTATAACCAGTTCTTGGGTATCTCTAAAACGAGGATATTAGAGAAGAAAGCCTCTGAAGTCTCTTCCATATCTATGAAAATTAGAGGCTTGGACCAAGGTTTCTTCCGTTTTGTAAGTACTGAAGCTATAAGCACTTCAAGGTATCCCTGCAGTGTCACAGTTTTATCTGGTACCATCCAAACTCAAAGGTTGTATGAGAGATACGTTGACAACAAGGCTGAGGAAAGCAAAAGTCTCTATAGACTTGTACATTAAAAACAAACAAAAAACAAGGCAAATGTGGTGGCAGGGTGGTGGTGAAAGGACTATTGAATTTCAAAGACCTGGGTTTTGGCTCCAAGTTGTTTGACTTATCTAGTACTTCAGTTGCCTCATTTTTAAAATAGGAATTTAAAGAAAAACCAACTTAGAACCATGGGATCTAGAACTGGAAGCTACCAGTCCAATCCCTTCATTTAACAGAAAAGGAAACCAAGACGTACCAAATTGTTACATTGAAATAAAGAAATAGAGTACTATTCAGACAATGATTTATTGATCAATGAATGCCAGTTGCATAACAATCTGGGACCAAGGCCCTTGGTAGCCAAGGACCTTGACTATTGGTTTCTACCCAGTTAATATACAATTTGGAAGGAGTATAAAATAAGAAAAACAGAAAGAGGTGATTATGATACCAGGTTTCTTATTGATAAAGGATATTGGGAGGTAATCATGTTTCAATAGAGGGGTCAAATGACAGTGGGGAGGTAGACTAAACTTGTGACTTAAAATCAGATGACTTACAAGTAGTTGATATAGCTTCACAAAATGGTGGTTAAAAACCAAAATGGAGCCACACATTATTTTTAACATTACAAAAGTTAATTTGCCTAAGATTATGCAGGTAGCAAAACTAACATTCTTGACTTAGTTTCTTTGACTTCAGATTTAGAGATTTTTCCATTAAATCAGGCCACCTCTACTCCTACCTCAAAGAATTGCTGTGTGGAAAGCAAATTCACAAGCTATAAAAATGTCATGGAAATGTGGTATGTAATTACAAATGAAATAGAAGGGAAAAAAGCAATAATTTCATTCCAGACATTCAGTTCAATTAAGCAAGCACTCTGCTAGGCCCATGAGAAACAAAGATAAAAATGAAACAGTTCTTGATTTCAATGAAAAAGCATATTAGGAGAAACAACAAAAATATACAATATTTACTCAGTAAGGGAAAGGATGAAGGAGAGTGCTAAATCAAGGGATCAGGAAAGACAGGGGTTGACCCTTGAGTTGGACCTTGAAGGGAACTGGGGATTCTAAGAGGTACAGGTGAGAAAAGGAGGGGCAGACCATTATGCAAAGGAATGGAGGTGGGAGGCGAGAGGTCATGTATGAGGACTGAAATCTTTCATCCTTATGTTGTTATTCAAATAGGTATGACTTTTTCCCTTCCTCAGCTCATTTCTATAGGGACTGTTTTGTATCTGAAAGCCCCACTGATCCAGTAAAGTAAACCACAGTCACAAGAGAACAATACATTTGGGATTAGATTGTGGTTTTCATTAAACCTGAAAATGTGGTCTCTAAAGCTTTGATAATCTCATTAGTTTGTTGCAAACAAACAGGTGCAAAATTTGATCTGTAAAAGGTCAAGTGAGGAATGCCCAAGGGGGTGCCCTATTCCAAAATCATTTAGTCTGATGCCTAACACAGAGAGAATAAGAAGTAGTTTCAAAAGTGGAGTCCCACTCACTATGTTATGGTAATGATTTATCTTGATAAAAGACCTTACAAAAAGACATCCTTCTACCCCAAAAGTTCTTAACTTAGGGGTCTATAAGCTTTACAAAATATTGAGCTGGAAATTGCAGGGATGCCCATCAATTGGGAAATAGCTCAACAAGTTGTGGTATAAGATTATGATGGAATACTACTGTGATATAATAGCAAGCTCAATGATTTTAGTAAAATTTGGAAAGAAGTGAGTTGAACCAAAAGAACACTGTAGACAGTAACAGCGATATCGTTTTAAGAATGACTTTGAATGAGTAAGTTATTTTGAATATTATAAAAACTCAAATTAACTATAAAGGACACAAGAAGAAAGATGGTTTCTGCATCCAGAGAAAGAACTGATAAATAAAAGTATGTATAGAATAATTTTACATAAATATATATACCTATTTGGGTCTAATGGTAGCCATCTGGAGGTGGGGGAAAGGGAAGGAAAAGAAGAAATTTACAAGATAATTTTGTTGTATATTTGAAAGGAATAGCAAGTTGTATACATAGTAGATTTGCAGTTTCATGTACAATTATCTTTTTTCAAGGTACTCTTAAGAAAATGTTTGTTTTATTCCACTAACTAAAAACAAAATTTAAAATTTTTTTGTCCAGTCAAAATATATTTTTGACAATTGCACTTCTGTGATACAATTGATTTCTTTCTTAATCCTATATGTTTTACTTTATGCATTTAAAAATGTTATTCTGAGAAGTGGGCAATGGGTTTCATCAGACTTCCTACAGAATCCATGACACCAAAAAGGTTAAGAACCTGTGTTCTAGCCTTTATCACTTTTCTTCTGCCTATGCAGATATTCAACTAATATCAACTCTCTAGCCCAAGACTCTCCTTTCAATTGTACTTAGCATTATCATTTAAATATTTTCTTCTCTGTGGCTCTGGAAAGAAAAATGAAATGAAACACATCCTTAGTTAAGTGAACCTGGGTTTTGAGCCCGCAATCTTATACCTTTTTTCACATCATTCTGTCTGTGCCTAACCAAATATAAAGCCATGTCTGTCCTTTGGGACCAGCAGATGTAGACAAACTAAGAGAAAAAGCAAATTCCAAGGAAAGCTCTTCTCTCCTCTCCTTCACACCCCCAGGTTATTAGCAAATGCTCTCGATGCCAGGAGTCATGTCAAGGCTGCAAAAGATCCAGGTTTCCATCAGCAGAGGTATTCTTCTCTCCCTTGATACTGATCTTAACCCCTTCAATTTTAGAAGATAGTCTTCATGAATTCCCGAGGCCAAAAGAATCATTACCTGGTTGTCATCCTGAATTTGTTTTCAGATGACACATTCTAGCTCTAGACTCAGTTTGACAAGGCCTGCCAGAGTTTGTGGTCTTTTGACATTGATGTGTAACTGTTGGCTCAAAGGACCCATTGTATGGGACTCTCTCTTTATTGGTAGAGATTGCTTATTCAATGCCCCAAGCTTGTGTGAGGGGCAGGAGAAGCTGGTGAGTGCTGGAGAGAAGAAAGGTCCTCAAATCTTCTGACTTTCAGCTCCAAGGGAAAATATGTGCCATTCCAACCTCTCTTCAGGTACCTGAAGGGAAAGAAAGACTTTGAGAGGAAGTCCATCTGTAGAGGAGCTGACCATCTCTAGTGTGTCCCTTTCCCAACTTGCTACAATAGACTTTAGAGAATTTCCTCTTGGGTGAAACCTGAGACTTTGTCTGTTGAACAGAGTTATCTTGCTTCTGATGGGAGAGCTCATTCACCTTGTATTGTCTGGTATATATTCTTCTATGTATACGTTTTCTGATTTCTGTTTTGCTATTGACTTTAGGTTTATTTGATATTTTCCTTGTGTGTTCGTTGTGGACTGGCATTTGATGGGAGGAGAATCAGTCTTGGATATATAACATCCCATTAAGGGATAGTACTCAGAAGTGTAACTTGAACCTAAAAATCACTTTCCCCTAGACTAATACCATTTAAGGGAACAGACAGACATAATTCTAGCCCAGTACCTCCTCTCTCTGAGGAGAGGAGAGTGGCCAACTTCTGGCCTCAACTTCCTGTATTCCTTCCTGCCAGAAATCGAAATCTTCCTTGGAGAAGGGTGGGAGATGTTAGAGATGTCTTTTCTTACGTCCTTGAAAGCTGCAACAAGACAGATACATGCAGACATGTATAACCTACATAGGTAAGAACAAAACAGTATACATGCACACACACAAACACACACCTCCCTTTTAGATATCAACAACTAAGGGATCAGGGGAGGATTTGAGAGCAACATAATTAATAACTAACTTGAAGCACTTCAGTTGCTTTTTGCTATTACAATGCCACATCAAAAACTATCATGATATACTAATAGGAACACTGAGCTGGGGAACAAGAGATGAAGACTCTAGTCCAGCTAGCTGTATGACCTTGGGCAAGTAATTTCTCCTGTCTGAAACTTAGTCTTTATCTATAAAACTGGGGGACATCGAGTACTTCTGAAGTCCCTCCCACTTATGTCAAGGAGAAAGGTCCCAAAGAATGGGAACAAGACCCAAACCCTGAGAACTTTTGTTATTGACCCAAGGTCAGCAAGTCCAGACAAGGTATAGGTATACATGCTGCCAATACTGAGCCTTCTAAGATTGAACTCATCAATGAGAGTGAGAGATGGGATAAAGATCCCCTCTCCTAAATTTAAAAAGGCTACAAAATTAGATTATACTTGGATTCTTCACAGTATCCAACAGATCTGGAAATAAAACCCAGATATCTCTATGCAGATGCATAAAGGAGGGATAGATAAGAAACAGTATGAATCAGAGGTCTCAAAGCAAGCAGGTGAATTTGACTTTGTAAGTCTCCCAGAAACTTTCTGGAAAGGACATAGTGTATGCAAAATACTATAATGTATGCAAATAAATAAAAAGAGGGTAGAGTGACATTGCATATTAAGAATAAGATAGAAGGGGAAAGTGACAAACGTTGGAGAGGTTGTGGAAAAATTAGGATGCTAATTCATTGTTGGTGGAATGTGAACTGATCCAACCATTTTGGAGAGCAATCTGGAATTGTATCTAAAGAGTCATTAAACTACCTATACCCTTTGATCCAGCAATACCACTACTTGGTCTATTTCCAAAGATGATTAGGGAAAAAGAAAAAGAATCTGTATGTCCTAGAATGTTTATAACAGCTCTCTCTATGGTGGCAAAGAACTGGAAATTGTAGGGATGCCCATCAATTGAGGAATGGCTGGAAAAATTATGTTATATGATAGTGGTGGAATACTACTGTGCTATAAGAAATGATGAGCTCAATGATTTTAGAAAAACATGGAAAGACTTGCATGAAATAATGAAAAATGAAATGAGCAAAACAAAGACAGCATCGCATGCAGTAGCAGCAATATTGTTTTAAGAATGACTGAGTTCTTTTGGCTATTACAAATGCCCAAATTAACTATAAAGGATATATGAAGAAAGATGGTATCTACATCCAGAGAAAGAACTGATAAATAGAAGTATGTATAGAATAATTTTCATATATATGTATATATGTGTGTATTTATACCTATGTATAATTGTGTCTAATGGTAGTCATCTCTAGGATGGGGGGGTGAAAAGGAAGAAAAAAAGAGAAAAAAAGAAATTTATTTGATAATTTTGTTGTATATTTGAAAGGAATAGCGAGTTGTGCATAGTAGATTTGTAGTTTCATATGAAATCGTCTTTTTCTTGTACTATCTTATGGAACTGCTTTTTTATTCTATAAATTAGAAGTAAAATATATTAAAAGAATATTTAATAATGTTTAGTATTATGTATTTATGTATCAATTTCAGATGCAAAATACTTTATATGCATTATCTCATTTTTTCCATACAATAACCCTGGGAGGGAGAGGGCATTATTGTCCTCATTTTATAGATAAAGAAACTGAGGCAGACTGTGGTTAAGTGACTTGCCCAGGGTCATACAGCTAGTAAGTGTTTTGAGGTAGAATTTGAACTCATATTTTCCTGACTCCAAGTCCAACAGTCTATTCACTTTATGACCCAATGCATTGTGAGGAAATTCAGATACTGATGGGAGAAAGAAGTGGAGAGAAATTGAGTAAAGATCAATGGAACAGAAGTGATGTTGTTATAAGGGTACACTACAAGTGATCTACACAGAAAGAGGAAACAGATGAAGAGGCTGGGGAACAGATCTCACCTGCCACAGAAACATGATATTATAATGTAGGGGACTATTTATCTGGATATCTCTGGTATTCTCTCTCTGCCAGAAGTAGAGCAAATGATACATCTATGATTTCAATTAATGATAGTTTTATCCTTCAAGAGATAAAGGAAGAAGTAAAAAAGGAAACTATGCCCTGGACCTGATTCTGACCAAAATGGAGGTGCAGGTTATCAAAGAAGGGACATCAGAAATCCTGGGCACAAGTGATCACAGCATCATGGAGTTTGTGATAGTGAAAGAGACAAGTGAAAGACATGCATTGTGTGACAAGCACCCTATATTTGGAGAAAGCAGATTTCAAAGAGCCTATGGTCTTCTCTTTTAAGAGAAAGATTGACCAGAAAGGGATGAGAAGCCCCCAAAAATGAAATTCTAAAGCTTGAGGTAAAAATTATTCCAACGAGGAGGGAAATGGAAAACAGAACAAGACCAATGGGGATGCATTGGGAACTAATTAACAAAAGCCTATTTTTTAAAGTTACTATTTATTTATTTTAACATGCTTTTTATTTTTTAATTTTGAGTTCCAGAGTCTTTCCCTCTCTCCCACCCTCTCCCCTCCCTACTGAGAGGGAAAGCAATGTGATATCAATGAGGCTTAACTTTCTTTCTTTCTTTTTTTTTTATGAACCACAGTTAGACACATTGTACCTTGATCCCAACATAATGATGTCATTTTGGTCTTGTTTGAGAATGAAGGATAACAAACTACCCAGCTTCCCTGAGATGAGAAGCAATCTGATATAGGTTATAGAAGTGCAATCATGTAAAACATATTTCCCTATTAGTCAACAGGTGCATATTTCTAAAATCATTCATGAATTTCCAAAGATAAAATGGATCATTTTAATTACATAATATTGAAGAGCTTTTGCATAAGTAAAATTAAAACATCAAGGATAAGAAGGAAAGCAGTCAACTGTGAGGGGGCCTTTGAATGAAGTATCCCTGAAAAAAAGGCTTGGTATTCAAAATACATGAACAATTACTAGAAATATATAAGAAGAAAAGCCATTCCCCAATAGAGGAGTAATAAAAGGATATGAACAAATAGTTCTCAGAAGAAACTATTAGCAACCATATATGAAAGAGTGTTCTAAATCACCAAAAATAAGATAAACAAATTTTTAAAACACCCATGAGGTTTTCCTTCACACTGCACAAATTAGCAAAAATGACAGATGATCGGAATAGTCAATGTTGGAAAGGTTGCAGAAAGACAGGAACACTAATGAATTATTAGTAGAGTTGTGAATCAGTACAACCATTCTGAAAAATAATTAGGAGTTTTGAAAAGTATCTAAAAAGTTCAACCTTTGACTCAGAGACTCCTATATTCGCTGAAATATTCATAATAGTACTTTTGGGGCTATAAATGAAATAAGAAATATACAGTACTTTGCAAACCTTAAAGTGGTATATGAATATTAGCTATTATTTTGTATTAACAAAGAACTGGAAGCAAAGTCAATGATCATTGATTGAGGAATAGTACCTGAATATGATGGAATGTTACTGTCATAAGAAACAATAAGCTTAGTAAATGTAGAGAAGTCTACAAAGACTCCTAGAGTCTGATACAAAGTGAATCAAGCAGAACCAGAAAAAAAAAAAAAACATGGATAATAAGTATAACAATGTAAATGGGAAGAACCACCACAAAACAATAAAAAACAAATGTGAAATGATAAAAAAAAAAAATTTTTGTCCCAGAAAAGTGAGCAAGCACCTACTCTCCTACCCCCTGAAGCCCTCTCCTTTGCAGAGGTGCATGGGTGTGTAACGTTGCATATAATGTTAGTATTCTTTGATATTTTATTCAGTTTTGCAGAATTGTTTTCTTTTCCTTCCTCCATTTCTGTTCTTTCTCTCTCTTTTTCTTCCTTCCTCCCTTCCTTCCTTTCTTTTTTTCTTCTTCTCTCTCTCTTTCTTTCAGATCTGCAATTTCATTGGTATAGAGAATTCCCAGAGAGGACACTCCTTCTAATAATGCAGATTGGTTATTGGTCTGTGACTTATAGTCTTAATCCACAGTCATATAGCCAGTATATATCAAAAGCAGAGCTTAAATCCAGAGTCCTCTTGACTCTGAGGTTGTTTCATTTACCCACTGCTCTACGATGCCTCTCCATTGGATTTTCTGTCAGTTACAAACTAACTTGTGTATTGAATTTCCATTTCACAGGGAGAAGGGAAGTATAAAATAAGGCATTGAACTTCTAGGTTAATTTTCTTTCTTAAGGCTATACTGTACCTGGGAAATCAGCAGGAGGCTAAGATTAGAAAGAGACCCCAACCCAGAGGGGATTCTGTCCTTGAGCCAGGAAATTAATGGAATGTACAGTCTATGTTACATGCAAGCAATGTTTTGGATCTTACTGCCCTTTTATTTCCAAGAATCACTGAATCAAAGAACTTAAGAATTGGAAGGGACATTGGTAGCCATGCAGTTCAACCTATACATGCAAGGAATGGCCACTAGAATATGTTCACAAGTCATCATCTATCTACTGTTTGAATAACAACAAGTAGTGGGAAACTACTACCTATATAGGTAGCCCATTGCACTTAGGGATAACTCTGCTAGGAAGTTTTTCCTGACTTCAAGCTTTAATTTGTGTTCTTTGAAATTTCTACCAGTCATTCTGGTTCTGCCTTCCGGGGACAAACAGAACAAGTCTATTACAGTTATGCCTTCCACATCACAGGGGTTAAGGTGTGGCATCCCCATGATATGGAAAATTTGTGTAAAATTTTTTGACCCTCCCTTCATGCCAGAAAAGAAATCTGAATTTTTTCTTTTTCTTTTATGGGGTGTTTATAGTACCTTATTACTATAAGTACTATAATTACTTACAACAAGGTATTATAGTACCTTATTGTAAAATTTGGGTTAAGCATTTGGTCACAGGTTCTGTGTCATCTACTGGGCTTCACATGTCATCTGCAACTTCTGCAAAACTCCTTCAAAATTCTTAATTTCTTATGCTGACCCAATATATCTATGATAGGCAAAGTTGTGATATATTGAAACTGTAATAGGGAAAGCGGAATGGGATAACTGTACTTTCTCCACAGAACAACCCTTCAAATACCTGCAGAGAGTTATCATGTCCCCTGGAATATTCTCATCTATAGGTGTTTTATATACATATATAAATATTTGTGTGTGTTGAATATATATATATATACATATATATATACAAACATCTCATCTATAAGTGGTTATTATATGTGTGTGTGTGCGTGTGTGTGTGTGTGTGTGTGTGTGTGTGTGTGTGTGTTAAATATGCCCAATTCCTTTAAATAATCAAGGCCCTTCATTATCCTGGTTGCCTTCCACTGAACATTCTCTAGATTTTCAATGTCCTTCTTAAATGGTGGCTCCTGAGTTGAACATACTCTTTATGAGGTCTCATGAGCTCCTCAAAAGTGAAACTATCACCTCCCTCTTACAGAAGGTGTGTTTCTCTTAATGCAACCCAAGGTCACATTAACTTTTTTTTTGGCCACCATACAATATGGTTGACTCTTACAGTGCCTAATCAGTACCCTAATGCTCTCAGATTTTTTTCAGAACAAATACTATCTAATCATGCCTCTCTTATCGTGCATAGATGAAGTTCATTTCTTATAACCAAGTACTTCATCCTTCATACGTACTTCACAAGTACTTCGTACGTATTTCATCTCTTTAGATTCTACTCAATACTCTAGCCTGACAAGATCTTTTTGAATTCTTCCTCTTGTTGAGTATGTACATTTAACTATCCCTCCTAGTTTTCTTTAGATTTGATAAGTGAATCATCTATGCTTTATCCAAGTCATTGAGGCCAAGCATACATCCCTGGGGCATTCTACTGGACAGCTCCTACCACAATGACACTAAACTGTTGACAATGGGTCTTTTAACCTGGGCGACCAACCAGTTAGGAAACCATCTAATAGCATTTTCATAGGGCCCACACTTCTCCGTCTCCCCCACAAGAATAGTATGAGATGCTTTACCAGAAGCTCCAGTGAGATCTGGGTAAACTATATCCACACTGTTCTCCTCATCTATTAGCCCAGTAATTCTGACAAAAGAAAAAAAAAAGAAAATGGAATTAGTCTGGCATGACCTGTTCTTAATGAAACCATTCAAGCTCTTAGTAATTACCTCTTTCCTTTGAGATGCTCACCAACCCTCTATTTAATGATATATTCCAGAACTTTCCCAAGAACTGAAGTCAAGCTCACTGGTCTACAGTTTACACACTCCATTCTCTTTCCTTTCTGGAAAATTTGAACAATATTTGTACTTCTTTAATCTTGTAATTTTTCCATTTACCATGACTTTTCAAATATCCCTGAAAATGGTTCAGCAATTGTATCCACCAGTTCTTTCCTGACATAATTCACCTGGCACAGGTGACTCAAATTCACTGTTATTATTTTTGATAATAATAATAAATACTTGTAGCTGATGATGATGATGCTATGTATATATGATGATGATGCATCATCATCATATATATATATATATGTATGTCTTTCTTCTAGTATTTAAAATTTTATTATATAGAAGAGGGATTGTAATTTTTCTGCCTGCCCCTGGAGGACAGAATTAAAATCAGAGCTCTCTGGTTCATAAGATCTCAGCAAGCACAAGTTCTGGAACATCCGGGATGTAACGTCAAGACAACTCAAGTTCAAATCTTGTCTCACACACTAGCGTGCAACCCTGTGCAAGGCACTTAACCTCTGCCTGCCTCAATTTTCTCATCTGGAAAATAATAATAACACCTACCTTCCAGGGTTGTAAGTATAAAATGAGATAATGTATGTCAAATGCTTTTTTAAACTCTAAAGGACTCTATAAATATTATTGTTGTAATGATAATTATCGTAACAATTAAGAAGGAAGCATGAAGTTTCTCTTCATAAGAGATCTTCAAGAAAATACTGGGTAATCAATTGTTGGTGATACTATATGGGAAATTAATGATGAGATATGGGTTGAACTAGACAGCCTCTGAGATCTCTTCCATTTCTTAGATTCTGTGAAATATGCTAGAGCATTCCCATGCCCATCATAAGTCTAATCATCACTATTTTCATCATGGGCAGCTTTGATCTTAGGTGATTTTGGTGTTCCAAGATCCTCAACCATTTAGCATGTCAGTGAAGACATGGGGGAGAGGGAAGAAGAGGATGATGAAAGTTATATTCATATAATCTCAGAAGAATATTGTTTAAGCTCCTAAACTCATTCAATAACCACTGACATTTTTATATCACTGTACTTAACAAAATGTATTTCTTACAACAATCCTGACAGCAGGTTTTTTGGCAAAGAAGGAAGGAAAGTCTGTATTTGTAATTTCCTCACTGGAGGGAACTCTCAGTATGGAAACTCCTTCCATCAGTGTAGATCAAGAGCTTTTATAACTTAAGGAGAATTAACTAGGACACTCAAAGATCAGTTAAGTGACTTGCCTATAGTTACCCAGAGAGAATAGGTCAGAGGGAGGACTGGAAGCCAGTTCTTACTAGTGCCAATATTGCCTCTCTGTTTATTACATCACGCTGCACCTTGGTACAAGCATTATTTTTTAATGTATTATTTTTCCCCAATTACATGTTAAAACAATTTTTAATATTTGGCTTTTTTAAAAGATTCTTTAAAAAACATGTTTTGAGTTCCAAATTCTATCCCTCCCTATTTTCTCCTTCCCCGAGTTGAGACAGTAAACAATCTGATATAGGTTATAGGTACAAGCATTATTAGCCCCATTTTACCAATGAAGAAACAGTATCCCAAAAAATTAAGTGTGTTGCCTGGAATGGCATATAAGTCCTCAGAGTACTTAAGCCCTGGAGCTGCAATCCAGACCTCCTGACTGCAAGGCCAGTGTTTTTTCCAAGAGTCCAATGGCCTCCTAATATAACCCAAATCCTGCTGTACGTGAGGGGGGACAGTTGTAATGTGTTTCCAAGACAAGAAGTGTTTCTAACCTCCCTAACCCTTGACCCTGTCTCTAGTAACCACAGGCTTCCTTATTGATCACTAAGAAAGGCTTGGTTGTTCTCTCAGGTCACTAACTGCCAGAGCTAAGCTACTAATTGCTTTCTTCTCCTTCTGGGGTGTGGTATGGCGAGGAGAATTGAGATGACATGACATTTCTAGGGTTTACAGTAGAATTCCTTAAAATCCCATTCATTTCATATAGAGAGCCAGGCAGCAGACAGTACAGGCTACAATGTGCTCTGACACAGGGGAGAAGCCCCTGTGGGCCAGCATGATTGCCAGACTTAGAGGTGAACTTACAGAAAGGCCTCATCTGACTTCCTGGAACCTCTCATTAAAGGCCTCTGTGCACACATCAGAAGAATGGAGCAATGGGCCAGCAGGGGTGGATGTGCCAGCTAATTAGTCTATCAAACCTTCTGCTCCTCTGGAAGTCCCAGCCCTGCTGGACAGTGCAGCATTTTGTGTTCCTGGTGTCAAATGGCCTAGTTCCACCTCTCAATGGTACTGGTATTTGGTTGGTTTGCCAGGGCTCCCATTTGGCCCATAAAGCGCAAACATCTGCTGGGGTTCTGGTTGGCTTGTTGGCCGACTTCAGAAAGATTGGGGGAATCGGGGTGGGGGTCGCCAGGGGAAAAGAGAAGGGTTGGGGGAGGAGGGGGTGGCCTGCAGCATTAGTGGACGTCTTCTGGAGGAGTTAATTAGATTCTGTGGAAAAGTTTCAACTAGCTGGGGCCAGGCTTAACCATTTGAGAAGTGGAAACAGGACTGGGAAAATGGGATTTCACAAAATCTCATCAAAAGAAAAAAAAGCCCTAAAGCAGAGGCTGTGAGTATTTTCCCATCCATTCCCTGGCCTCCTCCAAATGTCTCATTTTCTCACCAGTTGGCTATTATTTTCTAACGCATTTTGATAATTACTTTATCAATCAAGGAAGATAAACAAAAGCCTAAAAATACATCCATGAGAACAAGTTTCCTGAGCCAACCATTCTTCTGCTCTACTTTACTCTTTGTGCTCAAGAGATGGCTTCGGTGCTAGGAGATTCATTCATTGGGTTACTTCCCATCTTAACCCTGATCTTTGGGTGCTAGTGGTTATCGTAGGTACAGCCGAAGAAATTCAGCTAGGAGGGAAATGTTTAATGTTATAGAAGCAAAATACAGGGGATGAAAGTTCTTGCCCCAGATCGCTTTATTTGATTCTCTCTTTCTGGTGGTTTGGGTTTTTTTATGAGGAGATTACAGTGTCACAAGTTAGGATAATCCTTCATGCGGCACCTCACTAAAAATATAGTTCCTGGAGCTCATCCCCATCATGGTAATTGTTTTCATTAAGGAAGGGAACAAAACGTGCCCGTTACTTTAGAGATGAGCGTAACATTTCAAATCAGACCCTGCGCAAAAAGAGAGAAACAAGCTCAAGCACACTGATCCTATTTGAGACCAAACACATTGTAACCCAAGGTCTTCTTTGTTCATAGAACAGCAGCCCTATGAAGGAATGGTGGGATTTGGAGAAGAGGCAACGTCAGCATCAGCCTAAAGTTCCTGACTTGGGAATGAGAAAGCCAGGAGGGCTGGAGAATGGCTTTCTCAAAATCTACCTCCATATGCCATCCCCTCAAAGCTGCCATTTTTGAGAGTGAGACCTGCCAGTACTGTGTTTGGGCAGGGTACCTTTCCAGTTGAGACCAGAACAATTGGGACTTATTTCATACCTATTCCCTAAAACCTATAGAGTCCTATATGGATCTCAGACACGAAGGAAATTATCTAATTTATAGCTGCTCATGTGAAAGCCGCCAGGAGGATCATAAAATGATTCTCCATATGGTGCCCGGAAGCATCCAAAAACTATATGAGAAAGGGTCTTGGACAGAAATTTTCCATTTTAGGGATAAAGGATAAAATCATGGTATTTGTACCGATCTAGAAAGGGAACTCCCACCAGGGTGACCTGAGGGGTCAGTCTGGAATAGCTCACCCTTATATAGAGGGTCACTAAAATGGGATTTGGAGGTGTTAGTGTTTCTTTTTTGTTTGGGGGGGTTTTTTGTTAAGCAACTTCATGTTTTCTGGCAAAAAGTGAATTCTACGGTTCCATTGCATGGAGGCTTCAGAACATGGTTTGCCAAATGGAAAAACATTTGGAGGTTGGGAAAAAATCTTGCACATAAATTACCAAAAGCATGGAGAGCCTGAAAGAGGGATCAAATTAGAAGCCAAGGAAAAGACGGGGAGGTGCCAAAGTTAAAAGAGAGGAAGGAAGGGAGAGAGGCAGAGACAGAGAACTGGAGAGATAGACACAGAGATAGAGAGACAGAAACACAAAGAGACAGATAGATACAGAAAAAGAAAGACAGAGGCAGAGTCACAGAGAGAGAGAAAAAAAGACAGAGACAGACAAACAGAGAGGGAGAAAGACTGGGAGGGAGGGAGAGGGGAAGGGAGAGAGAGAGAGAGAGAGAGAGAGAGAGAGAGAGAGAGAGAGAGAGAGAGAGAGAGAGAGAGAGAGAGAGAGAGAGAGAGAGAGATTAAAGCCTCTTCTTCGAACTGGAAAGCAAGCTTGTAAGTCAAGTCCTAGTCTCATAAAAGCCATGTGCCTGGATGATGAGAAATATCCTTTAAATGGTTAGATTAAGCCCCCATTTTTCATATTCTCTCCCTGCGCTCTCGATGGATTATACTAAGTGCTACCCATGGGTAAGAAGCACAGAGGGCTCCTTGTCTTTGACTGTGGCAAAGGCCAGTTACACACTTGTTAATTTCCTGATTTATGACACAGTAGAAAAGGAACTGAGACTCGGGTGTCTCTTTTTCCCCCTCTATTCTTTCTTTCTTTCTTTTGGTGGAAACTATTAAAACAGAGGCAAATCAGGAAGTTTGTGATAAAGAAAAGACAGGCTCTCCACTGACATGCAATCTCTCTCTTGGCTTGAGTAAACCTTCTCCTTCAAGGCTCTGCGATCAACAGGGTCTGGGCTCACATTTCACCACTAAATCTGAGTCAACAATCTCTAATCTGGACACTGGGTTCGGAATCCGGGCTCAAGTTGCACTTGGAAGCTAACAACAGGGACGAGAGGAGAAAAATACAGCCTTTGTTTCTGGTTCGATCGTCCACCCTGAGCTGAGCTGAGGTCATGTGTCATTTTCTGTCATCAACAAGATAAAAGTTTGCACCTCTCTGGCCTTGAAATGGCTTTCCTGCCACTTATATTAAGTATGGGAAGATCTATGCCCAAGAATCAGGGGCACAAGTTGGACGAGCAGTTCAGATTTGGACTTCTTTTCATCTTTCTGACATGTGATACCGTGACATAAGCAGCCTGCAGCGGGTTGCTATGCAGATATACAATTTCTGAAAAGTTACACCAGGAAAATGAAAACCTCGTGCTGGATTAGCATTTCACAAAGAACAAGGATAAAATGTGTAGCAGTTCAGCTAAAAAGCTAAAAAAAAAACAGGTGAATTAAAGTTTCATGAAAACAATCTCTTTCCAAAAAATAAAAAAGAAAATCAATAAGCATAAAAGTATCTTATTGCATTCCTGGCCCTCAGTCTCATACCCCAATCCAGCTACTGTATATGAAGGAGATACTGTGTATCGAATGGTGGAAACTGGGTGGGAGGCTTGTTGGGGTTGAAAGAGGTGGTTTGAGGGAGAGAAAAAAAATGATAGAGATGTTAATGTTGGATACTGATATTTTAAAAAATCCCCTCTCTTTTCTCATTCATCATTTTTATCGTTGCTTTGTAATGGTTTTATTTTTTAAGTGAATCCAAAAAGAAATACTAATTAGAAAATGATATTTTGGGTTTCCAGACAAATGTACCTCGATTCTCTGTTCTTTTTCCTTCTTTAAGTCTTCAAACCAAAGACTATGTGCTCTCTTGATCTGCCTGTGTCTTCCTAATGGATAACAAAAAGTATTCTGAACAAAAATAATATCATTTTATACAGTTTGGGAAACGGCATGTCTGCACATAGAGAAGAGATTGGGGATTTAGTGTAAGGAGAACAGCCAGAGAAGACAGGTTCTTTCCATATTGTAGAGACATATCAGGCTTTTCTATGTCATTCTTGAAGTTCCCTTCATATGCTTTCTTTGTCCACATTGGCTAAATAATAGTGGATGCTTCAATAGCACTTTGAGATTTGCAAAGTATTTTTTTTTCACTCACATGATTTCATTTGCACTTACAGGGTAGGTACATACTATGGATATTTTTATTTTTTCATTGTGGAAGGGGCCATGATGGAATTTCATTAGTGTGCCTCCTTAATAATGCAGATGGGCAAATTGTCTGTGACTTTCAACTCAATTCAATAAGCATGTATTAAATGCCTATTACATGCTGAAAGGGTGGGGTGAGGATGGTCACCAAGTGGTACTCAACTTGGCGTTCCTTGGAATCTAAGCCAAGCAGCCATGTTGACGGAAAACGGAGTTACCTGGAGGGCTCTGAGCCCTCTATAAAGGAAGGTTTTGGTAAGATTTTAATACTCCACCCTCCAGCCCTCCAATCAGAAGGGAAAGGCTACTAAGGGTGAGTTGAGAAAGTGTTGAGTATCAAAAACCTGAGTCAATCTGTAAGGTGATGAGATTTCAGATGATCCGTTTATCCTGGGGTGGGGCATGGTGTTCCATGGAGTGGAAGGCAAATGGATCTATGGTCTTAGAGATTTGTCCAGGGCACTGAGAAACTAATTGCCACATTTATTATTTCAATTTTAACTATTTCAGTGAATATTTATTAAGCACCTACATTGTATTAGGCTATAGATACAAAGGCAAAATTTAAATAGTCTCTGCCCTTAAGGAGCTTATTAGGAGAAACCATATATAGAGAGAAAATTAAATATAAATAGTCTACCAACTGGGGAGAAGGAACCAGGATAGGTCTCCTACAGAAGATGGCACTTGAGCTGACCTTTGAAGGAAGCTAAGGATTCTTTGAGGCAGAGGTGAGGAGGGAGGACATTCCAGGAATAGGGGATGGGAGATGAAAGGTTACCTGAAAGGAAAACCAAGCAGGCCAGTTTGGCTGCAGTGTAGGATGAAGAAAGGAGAACAATGTGGGTAGAATGGAACCACATTGTTAAAGACTCTAAGAGACAAAGAGACTAATTCATATTTTATCCTGGAGGCAAAAGAAAGGCATTGGAATTTTTTGAGTAGGGGAGTGATGTGGTTAGAACCATGCCTAAGAATAACAATTTGGAAATGGTGTGGAATTTGAATTAGAGAAAGGAGACATTGGAGGCAGGGAGACCAATTAGAAGGCTATTCCAATAGTACAGGCAAGACAGAATGAGGGCTTGTACTAAACTGGTGGTCATGCAAATAGAGAGAGAGGGGTGGACTTAATTGATGTTGTGGAGATAAAATCACAGATATTTGGAAACCAATTGAATATCAGAGCAAGGGAGAAGGAAGCATCAAGAATGTCTTTAGGGGTGGCAAATCTGGGTAACCAGGAGGATGGTGGTACCCTCAACAAAAACAGAAAAAAAATGGGAAAAGAATAAGCATTTATATTGCATCTACTGTGTACCAGGCATTCTGCTAAGTACTTTTACAAATATGATCTCATTTGATCTTCACAATCACCCTGTGAAGGAGGTGCTGTTATTATCTCCTTTTGACAACTGAGGAAACTGAGGCAAACTGGGTTTAAGTGACTTGTCCAGAGTCACATAGGTAAAGTATCTGAGGCAATTTTGAACTCAGGTCTTCCTGATTCTGGATGCAGTGCTGTCTCCACCATGCCACTAGTTGCTTCTGGAGGGGAGGGTTTCAGAGGAAAGATAATGACATGGTTTTGGACAGGGTGAGTTTGAAATATGTAGCGGACATTCCACCAGAGATGTTCACAAAGCAATTGATGATTTGGGATTAGTGATAAGAACAGAGTTTGTGGCTAGGTCTGTAGACCTGGGAGTCATCTGATTAAAGGTGAGAGTTGAATCCATGAGTGATGTGATAGGTCACCAAGAGAGAGAAAAGTACGTGTCAAAGATAAGACTTGACCTCAGATCTCCTTGATTAAAAGACTAGTTCTATCCAAAATACTACTCTGCCTCTACAATTGTCATTGTCACAGTTTTATAGCTATAGATCTTGGGACAGAATCTGAACAGAGGTTTCTCATAATTATAAGTTCGGTTCTATTGCCTAATGCCCCATTTCCTTGGTTTTTTGTTGTTGTTGTTGTTGGCATACATTGGATTTCTATAGACCTTCAAACTTCTAGAGGTGTAGATTTAGAATCAAGAGCATGTGAGACAAATTCACCTCTGACACTGGCTTTTGGACCCTGGACAATTCTGTAACCTCTCTGAGCCTGAGGCAACTCTCTAAGATTTAATGATTAAATTATGGAGAGGCTGACATATATATGTTTATGGGAACCTCCATAGAGAAAACCATAAAGTCTGGTTTCCTTTAAGTCCCCCCAAAATCTCACCTTCCCAACCCTTCTTAATTCCAGTGTCTTCCCTCTATTAATTATTTCTTATTTATCCTGTATATAGCTTGTTTTGTCTCTGTTTACATGTTGTGTCCCACTTCTCTATTAGGCTGTAAGTTCCTTTAAGGCAAGAACTATCTTTTGCCTCTTTTTGTATCCCCAGTGCTTAGCACAGTGCCTGACATATAGCAACCACTTAATAAATATTTATTGAATTGAATTGATATATCGACTCCCAATGCAAGAATTAGTCACTTCATCTGTAGAACCAGGATGAAGAGGGATTGAGGAAGCTATGTGATTGATCTTGGGTAAACCATTTAACCTCTGCACCTCAGTTTGTTGTTATTTAATCCATTAGCTATGTCCCACTCTTTGTAACCCTATTTCGGGTTTTCTTGGCAGAGATACTGGAGCAGTTTGCCATTTCCTTCTCTCCTCTCATTTTACAGATGAGGAAACTGAGGTAAACAGGATTAAGTGACTTGCCCAAAGTCACACAGCTAGTGTCTGTTGTTGATGCCAGTTTTTCTTTCTTGAAGCAGACCAATGACAAGGGTGATGTCTTGACTTGTATGTGAATTGGATTTAAGTGAGGCAGAGCTGTGCAAAGTCATCAGCTCCAACCTCCTCCAGAGTCATGGGAGTCCAGTTAAGTGTCTAAGGCCAGCAGTTAAAGTTGAACTCAGGTCCTCCTGACTCCAGCCTCAACACTCTATCCCACCTACCCAATGGATTTGACAGGTCTCTATTTACTTGTACATGTACAAGTACAAGTTTCTTGAGGACAAGGAAAGTTTCCTCATCTGTAAAATGAGGAGGTTGGATTCCATGACTTCTCACATACCTTCCAGCTGTAAATCTATGATTTGGAGTATTTTCTGCCCACACCACTGAAACCATTTCAGGAGTCCAGGGCTACTCAGAGAAATGGGGCAAAGATCAACTTTGTTCTAGGCTCCACCAAGTGGACAAAAGAATATTATGGAGCCTGGATATTACACTAGAGTAAGCTCCCTGCTAGGTGTCTAGAACTGGTCATCCAAAAAAAAAAAAATCTCAGATTCAATGATTCTCTAATAATCATGGTAATGACAATGCATATTTCAACAGCAATGTAAGTTTACAAAACACTTCTACATCTCTGTGAGGTAGGTAGATGGCAGTGTTTTCCACTCAGGTCAGAAAGTAATTAGAGGCTTACTAGGAAAATGAGAAGTAGTCCACTGACTTTTACTCTTCTACAGCTTAAGAAAGTCTCCCAGTATGGGAGGCAGTATGGTATTGTGGAATGAACTCTGAGTGAGGAACTGGAGGTTCTGGGTGCAAATTCTGACTCTGCTTCTTACTACTTGGGTGACCATTTCATTTTGTGGCCTTTATTTTCCTCATCTGTAAAACAAGGGAGTTTGATGAGATGCCCTATACGGTCCACTCCATTTCCAAATCTGTGATTGCTATTTTGTGTTTGTGCCGTTACCTTATCCAACTTCTAGGGCTGGTCCCCCAGATGAATAAAGATTTACAATTTTGAGAGAAGAGAGAAAGTAATTTAGTATTCAGGTCTTAAATGAGCATAGGAGAGGCAGAAGACTGAAAATGAACCTACTTTAAAGACTAATTGAAAGTGAGAGTGATACCTATACCATGAAGTGGTTAAAATCCAAAGTGAGTTGCTACTTGAGTTGACAATGATATTTAAATAAGTGAATGGACTCCAATGGAGAGGCAGCCTGGCATAATAGGTAAAAGGTTGGCCTTGGAGTCAGGAAGACCTAGGTTCAAGTTTTCAGATGCATGTTAGAAGTGTGAGCTCAGACAAATCACTTAATGTTTCAGTTCCCCCAGGCAACTCTCTGGGACTAAAAGTAAGGTGACCCGTTTTCATCTGGTTGGAGGGAAGTTTCCACACCAGGGACTCTTCCAAATGATGAAATCACAGGTCCATATCCAAAACACAAGTAACCCCCTGTCAACTGGAGATTTAGTCCAGATGTGTACATGAGGAGTAGATTGTTCACACCTTCAACACCTGTAGCCCATCTCGGCTCATTGAGCTTGGAGGGGGGGGGGAGAATGTTATATTTTCATATGCCCCAGCTGGCCTCTAACACATGTTTAACATTCATCCATCAATCTTAGTGAAAGCAGCCCTAGTAGTCAAAAAACCAAACTATGCTGAAATGGAAAAATATGTACGTCACCCACATGCATCATAACATCTTCGGTTTATTTCCTCTAAAGATGTAGAAACTCAAGTTTGGGACTGATTGATGATATTAAATGTACCTCTGCTTGTTCTTCTAACGGCTCTCCTCCTGCCCCCTCACTCACATCTGCCCATAAGCAGATGGATATTTGCATATTTGGCCTTTTAAAGGACCAAGGGAAAAAGGACGCTATTATACCGCGGAAGTTTGTTTTTTGGTTCAAATCTGTGAGTTCAATGGTGTAAGGACCACCCCACCTCGATAAAACACCTTTTACTGATGCAGATAAAATAGCTGCTATGTAACATTTAGTCTTAGAGAATTGGGTTTGGGAGGGAAGGGGGGTATTGAGAGGTTAAGTGACTATAGCCAGTAGGAGGAAGGCGCCAAACCCAGGTCTTTCTGACTCCCAAAGCTACTCTCTGTCCTCTATACAGTCCTGCCTCTTGATAGATATTTCTTAATCCCCTTAATACAAAAGGGAAAAATGCTTGCATCATACAGGTTCAGGCAACTAAGAATTAAGTGACCTGATCATTGGCAACAGCATAGTCAGGTCCTTCCAGTCTTGCATTTCTGGTCCTTTTCCTACTCATTGCGTGCTTCCAAAAAGGAATGCTTATATCCCCCTTTGATTACAACTTTTTCAATGATCATGAAGTAGTGGAGAGAGCACAAAAGATGCAGGTACAAGTTCTGGCTCTAGCACATGGTACCAGTGTGACTTCTGGCAAGTCCTTTAACCTTTCTCCGGGTCTCAGTTTCCTCATCTGTGAAATGGACTGGATACACTCTAATATATTTTCCAATTCTATGGTTATAGGATGTTCCTGATTCAATTCAAACAGGCCCTTTTTCGTGTTTAGGATAAAGTATGACTTCTTATCTAGAAACGTGTTTGTCTCAAGAACCTCAATGATTTCTAGGTTCATTCCATCTCTAGAAGTCTATGATTCTTTCTCTAAAGTAAACTTGTAGGCAAGAGACTATGCCATTGACTTTGCATCTCCTTAGCACCTAACACAGGACTTTACAGAGTAGGCATTTTAATAATACTGGTTGAGTAAATGGAACGGATGAGTGAATGAATTAGGCAAGGATTTTGATGACTTTCCTTAAATGATAAACAACACTCATGACAGCCTTCATCTAGTTGTCCTGGGCCTTGTTACTAAGTTCTTCATGTTGCCAAAAGAAATCGCTTTCTACAAACAAATAAGAAATTGCTTACAATAGCACTACTAGGTATGTTTCCCAAAGAGATAAAAAAGGACATATATATGCATATGTATATATGTATGTGTATACACACAAATATTTATAAAGGATCTTTTTGTGGTGGCAAAAATTGTAAATTGGGGGGATGCCCATCAATTGGGGAATGGCTGAACAAGTTGTGCTATATCAATGTAATGTAATACTATTGCGCTATGAGAAATGATGAGCAGGCAGATTTCAGAAAAACCTGTAAAGACTTACATGAACTGATACAAAATGAAGTGAGCAGAGCTAGGAGAACATTGTACACAGCAATATTGATATATGATAATCAACTGTGAATGACCTAGCTATTCTCAGCAATTCAATGATCTAAGACAATTCCAAAGGACTTGTACTGAAAAATGCTATCCACCTCCAGAGAAAGAACTAATAGAGTCTGAATGCAATTTGAAGCATACTTTTTTATTTTTCTTGGGGGTTTTCTTGGCCTGTGTTTTCTTTCACAACATGACTAATATGGAAATATGTTTTGCATGACTGCACACGTATAACCTATATCAAATTGCTTGCCTTTCAGTGAGGGGGGAGGAGAGGAAAGGAAGGAAAGAATTTGGAACTCAAAATTTTTAAAATATGAGTATTGATAATGTTTACATGTAATTGGACAAAATAATTTTTTTAATTAAAGGAGGAATCGCTTAGAGTAAGATGTGTCAGCTGTTAGGTTCTTGTTTTCCTTTGCAGTTCATGATTATGTCACAAAATTTCCATGGGACCTCAAAACATACATGGTGTTAGATGAAATCAAGAAACATGGCCCTGAGAAGAAAGGTCAGTTTGTTTTTTCATTCTTTCAGGTAGTATTTAAGTCAAACCTGCATAATGTTCACAGGTCCAGATGTGTATTACACAACAAGCAAGGCACAGCAGGCATCCTTTGCATAGGTTTCATTCAACCTAAGACCTAGTTAGCAGTCAATCACTTGAAAAGTGAATCATCCAGCTGTCCCAATCAGGCTCTCAGCGCAGCAACACTTGACTAAACTGTCCCTCTAGTGGTTCATGGGTCCTTGAAATGGATATAAGATCACCACTTTTTTTTCTGGAAATCTTTTGGGTGGAAGAGGTCCCCTGTACAAAGTTTTAAGTGGGATCCCAGAACTGGAATTTAATGGCTCTGTTTGGCCAATTTGGTATATTGACATTGTTCGTGTTTTTAAAGCCATTTCTCATGCCTTTGTCCTATCTCTCCCAACTCAATCTTAAGCCTTGCAAGGGTTTTCATTTTCTTTCTCTCTCTTACCCCTTTCCTATTTTGCCATCACACCTAATACGTTAGGGGTACACAGGGGAAACTCAATAAATGTTGACTGATTCACTCCCTGACTCATTTTCCAGGAAGTCGAGTATCCTCAGTATCTTCTCAGAAGCCAAAAGGTGAAATGAGTTGTAAATCATTACTGTCCAATGTTTTTGTTCATGTTTAAAATTAGGGCCAAGTTAGAATGAAACTGAATCATCTGCACAAATTCTCAGGAGGTTAAAAAAAATTCTGGATCAGTTTAGGTTTCCATGTTCATTCTACAGATTAGATTTCAGGGCTGGTTTGTATTTCTTTTCTATAGATGATTTTCAAGGTCTAAGAGATATTGCACTCTGGAAATGCTGAGTTTAAAAGGAGGAGGAAAAGAAGACAACAATATACTGATGTCTAATGATATTCTCTAGTGTTGGGAACAAAGGAAACTTTTGTTTCCAGAAGGGTCAAAATGTTTGCCGACAACCTTGGACAGCAGACAAAAGCAAAATTAATATCCTGTGTGATTGTCTCTGAGGCCAAGTCCAGATGAATAGTGCTATCAGGGAAGGCTTACCAGGCAGGAAAACTGATGGCCAATTCTTTCCAACCTGGCATGTCCTCTACTGGGTCTGTTCAGCTCATTTGGAGACTATGTCATTGGCACAGAACTGTACCCAGAGGCCTCCACTGATGATGCCCCAGAGCTCTGAAAGCATGAAGCAAGTGTGGCAGAAACCATGGGATGGTCATTTGAAGAAGGTTTTCCTTGGATGGCACATTTTTAATGAGCACCTGCTTTTGATATGCAAATGTTTAGGTATTACAGAGAAACTAGGTTGACCCCAAGGTGAACTGGTGGTTCCCATACACCCTTTATAAAAGCTAAGCAATACCAGTGAGAGGTAGCATGGTGTAGTAGAGGCTAGAATTAGAAAAAGTTGAGTTCAAATTCTGCCTAAGACATGTACTGGCAATGTGACTCTGGACAAGTCACTTAATATCTCAGTGGCCAGGGAACCTCCCTGAAATGGTAAATTACAACAATGAATGCTGTCTCCACCAACAGGGAGTTTCTATACTGGGAGTTACCCACAAATGGAAACCACTGCAAACAAAATACATGGTTCATGTTGGGATGTGGATGTGTGTGGAAAGTCTGTGAATAACACATAGATTGAGTTAATGTCTTTTTCTTGATTTGCATTAGCAACAGCTCTGTTTAGGAAAGGAGTCTAAGAACTGAAAAAATGAACAACTATGGAAGAGAAACAACCACAGGATGTAGAGTAATAAAGCAGTAGAGGTGATTCAGTCCAATCCCTGCATTTTACAATCAACTAGCAATTATTAAGGACCTGTTAAGTGCCAGATTATATGCTAAGTGCTATAGATACAGAGAAAGATAAAAAGTTTCTGTCTTCAAGTAGCTCACAGTCTAATGTGGGAGATAATATGTATAAATAACTATACACAAACCAATTATATACATATGTGTGTATAATATGTGCATATACATTAAATTGTAGATAATCAATAGATTGGGAAAATTGAGACTCAGAGGTCAGTAATTTACCCAGTCACAAAGATGATGTTTGATCCTGCCCCAGATGCCAGAGTCATCCCTTGGAATGTTATTTTCCATCTACTCTTAATGCATTTTGTTGTTCAGTCAATTCATTGTATCTGACTCTGCATGACCCTATTTGGGGTTTTCTTGGCAAAGATACTGGAGTGGTTTGCCATTTCCTTCTCCAGATTATTTTATAGATGAGAAAACTGAAGCACACAGGGTTAAGTGACTTACCCAGGGTCACACAGCTTCTAAGTGTCTGAGGTCAGATTTTATGAGTCTTCCTGACTCCAGGCCTGGCACTTTATCCACTGTGCCACCTAGCTGCTCAATGCATTTTACATATCCCTATTTATTTACATGTTTTTCCCACATTAGAATATAAGTTTCTTGAGGGCAAGGGCTGGATTTTCTGGGATGGGGGGGAGAGGGGGCATGGAATTGCCTTTCTTCCCTTAGTACACAGTGCCTCTAACAGAATAAATCCTTACTAAATGCCAGTTCATTGCTACTAATTATTGGGATGGGGATTCAACCCTACATCCCCTGACTCCCAATGCAAGGCTTCCTTGCAAAGAGGCTGAAGCCTTGCCTACTGACAGAGCTAGTTTATGAAACGTGATATCAAGGAATGGCATGACCGCAGAGGTAAGGGACTTGGACCTTCAAATAACGTCTCTTCACGCTTTTATTTTGCAGAAAATGATGAGAAAGAGGTTAGGCAGAATTAGTATCTCTTTCGGGGTTTTTGCGGGGGGGATGTTTTTTTAAACTGACATCCTTAGAAAGCTAAAATCCATAAAGAAAGAAAAGAATGCTTTCAAAAAAGGAAACATCAATGACAATAGTCATTTTCATGGAAAAAAAACCAACAGCACCACAAGTTAGTGCATTTTTTTCTTAGAGATTTATTTTTGTTTTAATAAATCTGACACCAGTCAGGGAGAGAGAAAAAAATGTTGTGAGCCCAAAAGGAAAATGAGCACAAGTTCAGTGCCACTTCTGTGTGTATGTGTGTATGTGGTATGTGTGTGTGTTTGTGTACATGTGTTAGGAGAGGGGGAAGAAGGTTGGCGCATGTTGGGGATGGGGGTGGGATTTCTTTTTAATTTGTGGCTGGAGGTTTTTTCTTTTGTTCACTTTTAAAAATCTCTCCCCTGGCTTGCGAGCTTTCCCTCCCTCCCGCCTCCCCTTCCCTTGCCCCACGATTTTATTTTTAAAAAGCGAGCTCGCTCGCCAGGTGTGTTTCCCAAGCTCTCACAGCTCTAATAAATAAGGAGCACCTGTAAAACAGTAGCTTGACTCGTTAAGTGAATCTGTACAAAGGAAAATATAGAAATACAGTATGTACATAGTGCCCCATCGTGCCCCATGTCTACAAGGCTCTGGCTCTGGGCATAGGTACCCCTGTCCCAGCTCTGCTGACCCTGCAACCGACCAACCAACCTTCCCCTCCTCTTCTGCCAATTGCTCGCTGGTTCTGCTCTGCAGCCTTGTAGGTCAGGGTGCACTTGGAAACCTTCCGCGTGAACAATTGCTTTATTTGAGTTAGTAAACAGATACACTGAATCACAAGGTGATCGGAAATTTTTTTTGTTGGTTTTCTTTTTTGGGGTTTTTTTTTGTATTTTTTTTTTTTTGTATTTTTTTCTTTTTTGTATTTGTCAGAATGGGATACTCCACAACTGTCTCACCAATTCAGTGCCAGTATACATGCTCTAGTGGACTTTTGGACTCTCGGCTACGACTGTACAAGTGCACACAAGTAAATCTACCCTGTTGTCCTCCACCCACCGATTGAGGATCGAATTGCACATTTCTCTTAACCATGACAGGAGAAAGCAAACAGTGAAACAGAATCATGGGGGACCTTTCTCACTTTACTCCTTGTTTGCGGCGGTTTGTCCATACCATTCTAATTATCATGAAAGGGCGCTGCGTATGGAGAGATTGTCTCACTGGCTTCCTGGATCACTGAAAACCATCAGGGCTGAAATTTCATCCAAGTCTTTCGTGACGCCCAGCAAATATTCCTCTCATATTATTTTACACCTTGAGGGAATTTTGGTCTTTAGTTCAACACTCTTGCTCTGTTCCCAAATGGGGCGCTATTTAGGGGAATTTAAAGAGAAAGCTGAGAAGAATAAACATTTACTGAGTTCTCTTGGCATTCCGTCTCTGAAAAACCACAGTATAAACTATTCATGCTGCTTCTTACATCTGTCAAATCAAAAATTAAAACCCATAAAAGTGTAACACTGAAAATATGGCATTAAAAAGGATAAAGGTGGCCTTTGTAAAAATAACAAGAAAAAGTATATTAGCCAATAAAATATTCTAACTCTTCATTTAAAAGTGCATCCTGGGTAGGCTAGAGATGACTCTGAAGCATCGTGACTCCAGTTGAATCCCTTTCCCCCACCAAAACGTGAATAGTATAGGTCCAAAACCGTACAATGCAAATCACAATTCTTAGTGTAGCAGCAAAACCACAGCAGTTTTTGAAAAGACAAAAAAAAAAACAACTTTTTTTTAAAAAAATCCATATCATCTTTCAGTCTCACATTTCTGAGCCTTGAAGACAGAGAGGGGAAAGTACCTACATTGGTCCTTGTGGTTTATTGGTGCTTTTTTTGTTTTTGTTTTGTCTTGTTTGAAACCATGGGCAAAATCCCTAAGTTCTTCTGGGGATGAGAAGAGGTGGTAGCAGCAGGAATGCTGAGCAGGCTTGGTGGGTCCAAGATGTGCTGGCTCCTTTGGGCCAGAGGCCACCGTGGGAGGGCAGCTTCCTCTGAGACGCTTAATGACAGGAAGCTGCTTTATTTGCTTGAGTTTTAGCCAGAGGGGTGGTGAGCTGACCAGCTGGTGTCATTTGGTGGAGTGACATGGTTTGCTCTGCTCCCTTTCTCCATGCAAGGTACCCTGTGAGTGAGTATTCCTGAAAAACAGAAGAAAAGGAGACAGTCAGAATACACTGGAACTGAACCACCCTCAGCAAATGAGAGCATAGGAATGAGTAAGGCAACAGATATTCAGTTCATTCCTTCTGAGCTAAGAAGGGGGCTGAGAACTGAGTAAGCATGACTTGTTCCATGAACGTCATTCCTAGGACTTCTAGAAGTCAGTGCCACCAATTTTACATGACCGACCAAGTCAACTCTCTAGACCTGAGCCTTCTTTGGAATACTCTAATAATACACAATTCACACCTCTCAACCAATGGCTGTGAGCCTCATTTCAAATCAATAGCTCGTAGTTCTCCACCTTATCTCATTCCTGAGAGTTAAGGTCTTCAGATTGATCCTATATCTCCTAATAGTGAACAGAACCATGATTAAGGCTCTGCAGATCCAAATTTCAGCCCTTCCTACTAAGCAAATGACCTCACTCTGGGGTGTTTGTTGTAAAGCAAAGAGGCCAAGAGATCATCTTTATAGCAAATGAAGTCATAACCTATATGGAGACACACCTCTTAAGAGACTTCTCAAAGGGATGGAGTGACATCCCCAGTGGTAGGAATAAATGAGTCAAATTTCAGATACCAAATTCACTCAACCAATTCACCCATGCCTCTCTTTTTCCAGCTCTTCCCTTGAGGAGATGAGCCATTCACATTTTTATATTACAAAACCAAACTGCAGACTAGGATTGGGAGAAAAGAACCTATCCGAAATCCTCTTGAAAACATGTGAGTTTGCAGGACTCCTCCACCCCCAACCTTGGACTGAAATCTGACTTGCTTAGGAATGCCCACCCTAGCACAGAAATTGTTGAAATTGGCTCTTCATTCTTGTTAGGTTATTTCAATGTCAATGTTGGTCAGACACACTCAACTGGCTAGCAGTTTTGAACTAAAGCAGCTCATTTTGCTTGACTGTTGTGGCCAGGATTACAAATTGTATTAGATGGGGTTTCACAGATTAGGTGCTGGACTACTTTAGATGTTATCAAGTTCAAGCCCATCATTTTACAGATGAGGAGACCGAGTCTATCGATGTTAAGTGACTTGCCAAAGCGGTAGAAGTGAGCCCAGATCTACCTTCAAGTACAATACTCTTGCCCCTGTTGTTCCGCACCATGTTGTCTCATTTGTAGGCAGTGTCTAAACAAAGAGTATTCATTTAATAAGGGAAAACAGAAAGAAAAAAGAAGGAAGGGGGAGGGAGGTAGAGAAGGAGGAAAGGAGCAGTTCCTCTTCTACTCATCCGTACAACAGTGAACACTTCTTTTCTTTTCACAAATGAGGATGTAAAAAATGTGCCCAAAGTTTTTGCTAAGGCGAAATAGCGGCAGAGGAATCATAAAAATCTATACAACTGTGGAGAATGTTGTTAGAACTAACAAAAACTCCATTGTGGTTGTAACAAGACATTAGAATGAATTTAAGAGAGTAAAAAAAATGTCCATTGGAAAGCAACTAAGTTTAAGTATATCCTTTGTAAAATGCCTCTTCAATGACTGATGCTAATGAGAGTGGTATGAATATGGCTCTTGGTACTTGCTAACAGCAAGTTTGGAAATTTAAATGTGCACATGGTAGGAAATGCCAGCGTTCCCAGAGTAATATTAAATCACCAGCACTGTGCGCACTTAAGATGTACATTTAATTGCCAAATTAAAAATGTAAAACACCACAAATATGTAACAAGACTGGAGTTACCCAGACATGAAAACTTTTTATCTGGCAGGATTAGCTCTAAAAATGTCTCTATCACATTGTGTATTCATATAACTTTCCATTTGATTTCTAATGTTTTTATTAAAAGGAGAGGGGGGAGGAAAGAGGCTGCAAAGAAAAAAAGACAATCGGAAAAGCAAGAGGAATCGTGCCATGAGATTGGGTCATTTCCCTTCGCAGAGTTTTGAGCACTATGTGGAGGATTCCTTGACAAAGTTTGCCTATAAAAATCACTCTTCATTGGGATAGAGGAAAATAATGGAATAGAGTTGTTCAGTAAGAAATGACAAATATGAAGAATTTGGAGAAAACTGGAGATACTTGTACAAACCAGTGCAGAGTGAGAAGACTCTCCCCAGGAGCACAATTTCCACTATGACCACAACAGATAAAAGAAAGACAACTGTTAAAGACTTCAGAAGTCTGATCAGTGCAGTGACCAATCATGACTTTAGATTCCTCACAGTGAAGTATGCTTCTTGTCTCTTGACTAGAGAGACTGAATGGAATATGCATTTTCTGATTCGGCCAGTACGTTGATCTGTTTCCTTGATTACTCTTACTTGTTTCAAAGGAGGGCTCTATTGATGGTAATGGGGGAAGAGGGTGAGTTAGTGACATTTGACAGAGATTTAAACAAAGGGCAGAGGTTTAAACAAAGGAAAGAAAAGAATATCAATTTTTTAAAATACACAAACGGCAAAAAGTTTGGAAGGAATCATATAAAGGGCAATTTTTTTTTTTACTGCCTTGTTAAACACTTTTAAAACCATATTACAGAAGTTTATGGTTTTCTATCCAATCCTTTTCTTGTTCCTCTTTCTATATTTCCATTTTTGTGTTTGTTGATTGAGTTCATAATAAAAAAAGGTATCATTAAATTAAATCACTCTTCGGGGAGCCAATATTGGCATCTGGCATAATATAAACCGATATACTTTGTACTTAAGTATTTTTGTTTCTGGTACATCCCCACCCCACACTCCTAAGTAGAATGCAAACTTTTTGAGGTTAGAAACTTGATATTGTGTTTGTAACCCCAGAGTATAGTTATAGTGTGTTGCACTTACTATATGCTTAATGTTTATTGAATTGAATTTAGTTTGAATCTAATTAAGAATAAAAAGTGTCTTTTAACACACATCTCATCTCTGGAACTTCCTGATTGAGAGACTTATAGGTCTATAACCCTAACTTTTCTAGGCCTCAGTTTCCCTATCTGCAAAATGAAGATAGTAATACATTCCCTCCTTGCTTGACAAACTTATTGTGATAATCACATAAGATACTACATGTGACAGAGTTTTGTAACAGCATACCAAAAATGATCTGTGATTTCATCAGTGTGAAAATTTAGTAGATAAGTTCCAGGGTGTTACCTGAGCTACGTGGGATCTGAGTCCCACACTCAGGGTCCCACAGTCAGTGTCAGGGGTAGGATTTGCCACAGGACTGAATACAAGTAAATTGTTATTCTAATGATGTTGATGACCATAACAAAGGAGACAAGAAGCAGAAAGAGGAGGAGGAAGAGAACTTAGATAATTTGCTTGTAATTTATTCAAACCTTAGGGCTAATTACTGTTGCAATGATTCAGAAATTTCTAAGTGCTACTATTTTGGATGATTTTCTTAATGATGCTGCAGTTTCTTTTTCAGTATTCTGAAATTTGTATTTAAATCTCTCTCTCATCTGTGTCTCTCTCATTCTCTGAGTGTTTCTATCTCTTTCCCTCCTCCCTCCTCCTCCCCCACAAATAAAGGAAGACTATATCAAATAAGTTTCTGAATGTTCAGCTTCACCTTTTGCACAGACATTAAACATGGGAAGCATCAGCCTACTAGAAGGAAAAAAATTCAAGGCATTTATAAATGACTACAAAATAATGAAAGCCATTTTGGAACCCTAACTATAGCATTCGCCGTCACAAACGCTATAATAATCATGATTATTCTCTGGTATCTATTATTGTCTGGTAAATAATATGTGTTTTCCCCGAAAGTTGCAAAGGGTGCAGCTGCACCGTACCGTCTATTTTTGCAGCCTCAACTCCTGCTGCTCTGAAAGCCTCCTCACACACAGCTTATTTTAAGTGAATAGCAGAGCAGACAATTTGGGCTGTGTTCCTTCGTCCTGGCTACACGTTTCCTCTGTCAGGGACAACCCCAGGGGCCAGATGGTGGCAGCAGAACTCCCTTTCTGTAGCTGCCATTTCTGGGGATGGGAGTGAAGCCAAGCTCACTTCAGCCTTCTGAGGCTCTGTTTGGTTGAGGTCAGATCCCTTCTTGATGATAAGCAGTGCTGTTGTTACTGAACAGATTGTCTGTGCGGTGTAAATGAAGAAAGACCACATCTCCATGGTATCTGGAAGTATACCTATTTGGAAAGCAAGGCTATCATGGAAATGAGGGAAAGGACTATGGAATGTCTGAGCTGGAAGGGTCCCCAGTGATCAAATAATTCCCACCCCTCACTTTCCAGATTTAAAAACAGAAGGACAGAGAGGATTTGTAACCTGCCCAGTCAGTTAGTAGGAGAGCTAAGACTTGAACTCAGGTCTCTTGACTCCTACTTCACCGTTCTTTATACTATATTGTATTGTTTTTAAGCAAGTACTGAAGGCAAGAGACTTCTGATCTGCAGTTTACTACTATCATATCTTTGTCTTTCTAGCATGGCCTTATAAGAAAGATTGACCAATATACCAGTTTCCCCATCTGTGTCAATGAGAAACTTCCTCATGAAAAAGGTAAGCAATGTGTTTGAGATCTCTGGATGAAAGTGACATATTGCATGCAAAGTAACTACAAATAAGCAGCTGTGTATTTACTCCATATAGAGATCTAATTTCTAAGTTCCTAAACGAAAATTTCAGAAGAGTTTCATATTTAATTGGCTGCTAGCTAAGTGTCAGATGAGTCCCCCTTTTCTTGGGACCGTTTGGGTAGCAGTTAAACCTAAAGACTTCTAGACATATATTCTGGACATCATTTAAGTGTTGGAACGCCTGGCACCATAACTCATATATCTCATTTATAAAACTTTTCAAATTCAAAAACCATTAAATGTCAGTTATTATTACAGTCGTGAACATTTCTACTGTTTGATCTCATACTAAGAGGAACCATTGTCCAGTAGACAGAGATCCAATTTTGGCATAGGAAGACCTAGATTCAAGTCTTTCCTCTGACATATACTGACTTTACAACCCTGGTTGAGTCACTGAACTTCTCATTGCCCCAGACAATTCTTTAAAACTATACATTGAGATCAATAGCTAAATCGCTTTGGAAAATGGGAGTTTCCTGGCTTAGAATTCCTCATACCCTGAAATCAGGACCAAATATCTCACATTAAGATAACTTCTGACATTTTAATGCAATATCGCTAATAATAATCCAGCCAAACCTGCTTTCAGAATGGTGATGTATAACTTGCCACAAAGTTTAACCACTTTTTCTGGACCATAGAATCAAAAATTCTTTTTTAGGTGAAGCAATTTCAGGGAAGTTTACTGTGAGAAAAGGGGTATGTGGGGGAGGGTTCAGCATCTCTTCATTTGTGTCCTTTTTTCACTTGCAATAACTTGTTGTAGAGGAATGATGAATCTTTGATAGCACAAGAAATAGAAATGGGTTACATTGTGCAATGAAGCTAGAATCTCTTCAATATGAGTACATCTATGCCTTCTCATCCTCTACGATGCCTTTCTGTGTGTCCTCCTATAAATCCTCCACAGAAGGGAGGTGCCCCCCAATGTGCAAAGGTCTTCTTTTAGGTTTCCTGGTATTATATGGGTTCAGAGCAACATTCTGACTGTCCACCTGCTGTATTTCACACTCTTTATATGACCACCCCATTTCTTTTGCTGGCAATATATCCCTTTGATGACATTTTTTAATGCTACTTCATGCATGCAGTCTGTCATTGTTAAGATGCTGTAAATCTATTTCTACCCCTCATGCATCTTTCCATTGCCCTCTAGGCGACCCCCATTTTGATTCCTCAGAGATTCTGGTATCCCATGATTTGTATCCACATAGCCTCACCAGAAGAAAACAAGTGTTGAAATGATGGAATTTTCTTTTAGGAAGAAGCTTGGGATCTCTGGAAGTGCTGCACAGTTTCCCCAAATGCAATCCAGCCTGCTCTCCTCCTCCTATTCAATTCTAGGTCCACCTCATTGTGCATCTGCAGTATTTGTCCAAGATTTAGATATTGATGGAAGAGCTCTATGGACTGTCCAACCAACTGTGTATCACAGTCTGGAAAACAGACATTCTTCATCCACTTTGTTTTTCCAGTGTGGATAGAAAGAATGACCTCTTTTGAGTGATTATGGATCTCATTTTGGAGGCGATGTTATTCCCATTCTCCAGAAGCTTCAATGGCTCCCAATTGACTCTAGGATAAGATACAAACTACTGTGGCATTTAAAGACCTTCTCAATCTGGATTCAATCTGTCTTTCCAGACAGATTTCATCTTACTCCCCTTCACACATTTCTTATATACAAGCTGCATGTCTTACTTTCTGTTCCCTATATGCAACTTTCCAACTCTTGAATCTATGTGTCTGTAGAGTCTATTCTCCATCCTTGGAATGCTCTTCCTTCCCAGTTCTGCCTCTTAAAATCACTATCTCACTTCAAGGCTCACCTCAAGAGCATAAGGACTTTCTTGAAAACCCCTATTATTATTGCTCTCTCTTCCCAACAGAATTACTTTTTATTACTACAGATGTTTTGTATTTATCTGCATGCCTATTGCTACCCAAACCCCCAATCCTATCCAGCAGAATATAGGCTCCTTGAGGGCAGGGACTGCTTTGCTTTTATCTTTAACAACTATCACAGTGCCTGAGACACAGGAATTTAATAAATGCTCACTGAATTGAATTAAACTGCAGTGTTCGGGGGCTTGATGAAATCAGCACACTGTGATCCATAGTCAGGAATGTCTGGAAGACGTCAACATCCCTAGGGAATCTTTCCTCCATTTGAATGCTACATTGGAAATCTAACAGGAGCAAACACATTTTGTGAAATCTATCAAAAAACATTCATGATGTTGACATGTTTGTGGAAGACCCCTTATTGAAAAGATTGAATTTAGTTCCACAAAAACAAAATTTCTTTTATAATCAACAAATAACAAGCATAGTGAAATCTTATGTTTTCCACACTTTTCAGTCACTTAAAATGTAAGCTCCTTGAGGATAGGGACTATTTTGTCTTTCTTTGTATCCCTAGAGCTTAGCACAGTGTCTGGCACCTAGTTTAATCAATGTTTGTTGACTGACTTGTGTGATTGTAACTATGTGCCCTGTTGTATAATGTTATTCACAAAAGCCTACCTGTTGCTTTTTCATATTATCATCAAAGATGCCCCTGAGATTAAGGAGTCTTTTTTCATAAAGACTTTGTAGATCTGGACAGCTGGCTTGGAAATACTGATATCCTCTTTATCCTCTTGTTTTGGGAGTGGGATTATAGTGATTTTTTTCTAATCATTTGATGTCTTCCCTTCTTTCAGATATTAGGAGAATTGATCCCTCAATATCTTCAAAACTGAGTCATCTCTAACACAGTTCCCTCAGTATATAGTTGGTCTGATCTAATTGATCCTTCCATTTTTTTCTTTATTGTAATTTCTATTTCCCCATATAAAATACTGGGAGCTGTGATGACAAAATAGTGGTGGTTTCATTGATGCAAAAGTGGCTTTTTTTTTGAGAGAAATCTTGACAGATCTTTTCTATTTTTTATCTGCTTGTTATCCTACTTTCATTCTCATTCTTAAAAGTTTTTTTCAGATGATCTGACTTAATTGGATCTCTCATCACATTTTCTACATAGTTACTACCCCCCAGTTGCTTCTCAGTGCTTTATGAAGTGATGTTGATTATAATCTGCTACCATCCTCCTCCAAACAATTTCATAAACAAGTTTATATTCTAAATCTTGTTTCCCTTGGCTCTTCACGTAGCAAGAAGACCCACGAATTGCTGGATGTGATGGGGTTTAGTTGCTTATTTTTTTCAGCCTTCTTGTTGTGAAGTTATAAAGGACAAAAATATGGCCAATTTTTCAGTACTTAAAAAAGAGTTGATTTAGAACACGTTATTGTCCTTGTACTTGCCTGAGCTGGTTGTCTCCCAAAGAACCTTGGAGTCACAGCTAAATGTTAACCAATGAAATAAAACTAGAAAGAGAAAAAAAGTATTTTAATTGCTGAAAAAATTTCCTTGATGTATTTTAAATCACTGGTTAAGGTCCCTCTTCTCCAGGAAGACTTCTCCTGATCAATTTCTCCCTTCTTCAACCTGCCAGCCCAATCGTGATTTACCCTTCCCCTTAAAAACTCTGGTAATTTGCTCGCATAGTTCAGCCCTACTCCTGCTTGGGGCTATGGTAAGAAGCAATTGAAAAAGCTTCCCCACGTGGGAAGCAGAGTGTCATCCTATCTCCACCTCCAGTCTCTACCAAGAGGGAAACTGAGCCACAAGGGCTAATATTGTAGTATACTGGTGTCCCTCACTGCCAGTTAAATATTTTAATGCCAAGAGGCCTTGAAAGGCAGAGGGAAGCTTTCTCACAAAGGGTCAGTAAAGGGGTGAGAACAATGAGAGGACCAAAGTAGACAGGGAGCCAAAACCACCTCATGGTCTTTTGCACGAATTTCTTTTTTTTTCTATTCAGCGTAAGAAAAGGAACATGAGCACAATTTCTAATGAGGATCAGCCCAGGATCATTTACCAATTTGTCAGGCTATGGTCAAGGAACCTCAAGAAATACAAAAGTCACAGGAGTCTCTGGAATGGCAGTAAGATGATGTCTGTTCACACAAGGATTCTGGGAGCCCTATACTTTTCAAGCACACTGCCCAGGTAAGACTTAAGAAGCTCAACTGGCACTGACACCAGGATAATAAAAAATTTCTTTTCATCTGTAGGATTTTTTGTTGTTGCTGGGGATGGGAAAGAAGGTTGGTTTTGTTTTGTTTGTTTGTTTGTTTGGTCCAGACTTACAATTTCACTAGGGTAGGTAACTCTGGGTAAGTAAACTCCCTCCTCCAATGCAGATCAGCAATTATTCTATAACTTATAATCTTAAAGAATTGCCTGGGGAAATTTAGAGTGTCTTGCCCAGGGCCACACAACCAGCATTTGTTGTTATATGACACAACATGAATCTTCTTAATGCCAAAGGTAGCTTTCTATCCACTATACTACACCTGGATTATCTCACCTTGTTAACTCACATTGTAAGTTTCTTTAGGGCACAGACTATCTACCATATGGTATTTAACATGGACTCCCCTTCCTCCAAAGTCTACACTACAATGTACCCCCATGGTACTTAATAAATACTTGTTGACTTGTTGACAGAGGTCTTCATTCAAATATCTTGGGTCCATGGTGAGAAGAGATTGAAAAAGCTTCAGACCAGTGATATCATTGACTTGAGCAGTCTCAACCATCAGTTAACATGTTTAAATCAAGCCATTAAGTTTTGATTATACTAGTGTTGTTTATCTGGGACAATCAAGAGTCTCATGGGGTACTAAACTCCTCTCGGGTAGCCACAGTTGATTTCCCAGATCACAAGGGTATAGCTCAGGTAGTCAGTGAATAGAAGCCATCTGTGCAGCCTGATAAAGTCCCAAATGAGATCCCTGATAATAGTCTCAACACGAAGCTCTTCTTTAAAAGAGCCAATATTTATAAAGACATGCCATGAAATAATTTTTTTCTCTCGATGATTAATAAATTATTTAAATATGTTAGTATGAAAAGGGTGGGGGGTTGAGTATGAAATAAAGTGAAAGAAATGAAATTTTCTTGCAAATTGGTTAATGAAGTAAATGAAAAAACATCACCCTTATTTTTCAACAGCTCTATGGCTGGAAACAAAACACAAAGGCAGGGCAAAGGGCAAGGAAGATGGAAAGGCAAAGGTCAGCTTCATTCTGGCTTTCAGGCTGCATTTTGATCTGAGTTCTGCATGATCAGTAGTGGCCAATCCAAAAAGATTGGTCACTACTCAGAATTATTTCCAATAACATATATTGTATTATGACTAAACTAATTGTGGCTGCTCCTTCTTTCCTTCTTGCATTTCCTTCCCTGTCTCCTTTCTTCCTTCTTTCCTCCCTCCCACCCTTTCTTTTTCCTTCCTCCCTTCCTTTCCTCCCTCCTTCCTCTCTCGCACCTTCTTTTCTTCCTTCTTTCCCTTTCTGATAGTTTCCCTTTTTAGAAAGTTTTCTAATCCAACTCTTAGGTCAAAGACATACAAAAACCTTCACTGAACAAATTACATCTTTAATCTTCTGCTATTAATGGTTTAGGTGGCAGAAAAAGGTTTCATTTATTCAGTCATTCCACAGACATTTATTGAGTCCCTACAATGTACATGGCACTTTTTATTCTTATAAGGATGGGCTACAATTTATTATTACCACTAATGGGGTACTCTAAATTCTTTCTTTCCCTTTGCCTACTTTTCTTCCACACTTAACAGAATCACAAGATTTAGAACTAGAAAGGAGTTGAAAAATCATCTATTCCAATTTTCTCATTTTATAGGTGTCAAAACTGACATCCACCGAGATTATGTCTGAGACTTGCCCAAAACCATGCAACTAAGAAAGCAGTAAAACTGGGATTCAAAACCAAGTTTTCTAGCTACAAATCTAGTTTTCTTCTCATACATTGCATTGCCTAATATTTAGTCCAACCGAGGGCCAACTGAACTACTTCTGTCTTCTCCTCAAAAGCTGTAGCCATCTCAGAATAAAGAACTGATGGTCTGCACCTTCCGGACAATGCTAATTACTAAAGGTTGGTGACAAGGCCAATGCATAAATGGGGGAAATAAAGTACTAATGGGTCAAACCATCATTATTCCATCACAAAGGAACTTCATAGGAGTGATATAAAAAAAGTACTTCCTAAAACTTTGAGTGATATATAAATATGATTTTATTATTGTTATTTGAAGGTTAGAGCAAAACATTAGTTTTCTGGCTTCCAGCTCCATGAATTATCTGATATCTAGATTCCCTCAGAGTATAATTCAAGTGCTGCTTCCTGCACCAGGCTGTTCCAGATCCCCCAGTTATCTCCCTCTTGCTATTATTTTATTTCTTATTACTTAATGTATACTTTTTATTTACTTCTCTGCATAAATACTATATCCAATCCTCTGCTCCTTGAAGGAAGAGATTGCTTTCATCATTTTATCTCTAGTCTCTAGCACATAGTTGGAGCTTTTCTTGAATTGAATTACCTACATTATTTCCTTTTCCCAATATATATTTCCATTTTACCCAGAAAGATAAGAAGGCTTAAGTCAATTTACATAATTTATTAACTGTATCAAAGTGGAAAAGCTAGACTTCTGCTGTCACTTTGGGAAACTCAGGTCCTCCTCATTCACATCCCTTGCGTCTATGGTGAGAAAAGATTGAAAAAAGCTTCAGATCAGTGATATCATTGACTTGGGCAGTCCCAACATCAGCTGTGTTTATATCAAGTCATTAATTAAATCCAACCAGGAGTAATTTTGTGTTAAATTTGAGTCATTGGTTTTTTCTATGTTGTTTGGACCCCAACACCCTAGGAAGATTTTGACCCTAAATCATCAAAGGAAATGAGAAATGTGACATTTAATTTTTTTTTTGTCCAATCAGCCCTGTCACTTTTCAGAGGCACAAGTGAAACTGGTATCTTGTCTGAAGTCAGATAATTTATATAAGGAATGTGTAATGAATGGTGAAAATATAGCTCTGGTCTTTGCCAGGGACAAGTTAGCAAAGTACTTTGGTCCCATACTCCATCCCACTGAGAAATGGGTGCAGATGAGCACTCTAACATCTGAGAATTTCCTAAGTTATAGCTGCTCAAAAGTGAAATACCACCCCGCCCCCTGCCCAAATATAGTCCTCATTCATTATTGGAGCCTTTCAAGCAGAGTTTAGAAGATCATTTACTGGGAATATCCTCAACTATGAACTGTTCTGGATTAGTGGTAGCAACTCAAATAGAAATAGGGGCGACTAACCCCTACATAAAAGATCCCTACGGGGAGCATACTGACATAGAAAACCACACATTAAAATTATCTGTCTTATCGTATTCTTATTTATTTTGTAAAATATTTCCCAATTACATTTTCATCTGGTTAGGGCAGTACTTGGGAAGTGTTGTGTGTCATCTGAGAATCTATCCCTCTAATCCAGCCTGTGCCACAGAATGACTCATCTTTTTAAAAATCAGCCCTGTCCATCTTTTTACTCATACAATGGATTCCACAATTCTACTGCCTGTGAAATCGTTACTAATCTCTATCCTCTACCTACTTCCTAGGTATGTTAGAAGAATTAGTGAAACAGTTTAAGGAGTATTCCTAACTTCAACCATTTTTCTACAATGTGCCAAAAACACAATAATGAGATGAATGGAGCATGTGTATGACCCAGTAAAACAATTTTTAAACTCTCGGGAACACAGGCATCCCGAGAGAAGCCTATTGCTACTTTCATACAATAGTTTAGGTGCATGTGAAAGCATAGGGGTCTCTAGGGTTGAATGGAATGAAAGGTAGGTTCTAAAAAGTTAATGCAGCTTCCAAAATTACCTTGTTCACTCAAGAACAACCTTTAAGTCTTAAGAGAATCTGGATCAGTGACTACAGGACTCCTGAGTGCCTCCAATAATGTCATGCCGACCTGGGCTTTGACTCCACGTGTCTATTTTAAAGAGGGACAGTTTGGGCATCACTGTGGTCTGATTCCCTGGACATGCATCAATCTTCTCATTCCTGAATGGTGTCCTCTCCTATTATAAAGACTGTGGTGGTGTATGTACTTGGCCTTTCCCCAGGATTATCTTTGTGCCAGCAGACCCAGCCTAGCTCGGCATTTTCCCAGCGGGGGAAAGCTTAGGGGAGCTGTGGGAGCCTAAAGCTGACGTGAGTGTGGGAGAAGGTTTAAAGCTGCTTTTCAGGCCAATGTTGCACCTGTTTCTGTGGCAGTCTGGTGCTGGGCCAGGCCTTAGCCTCTAATGAGTGGTTAGAAAGTTCTGCACAGCCCTCCAGGTCCCATGCTGTGTCATTGAGTGCCCCCAGGCCCCCTCACAGGCATAAAGTAAAAGAACTTTCTCCCACATTGTGACTGTAATTGTACAACTTATTTAAAACATAGCATGTGGTAACTTTCCTCCCTTGTATTCTGGTGAAAAAATTTTGCAATATTTTGAGTTGACCATTGACAATTAGCCTTTCTTCCAAATGCCTTGATAAACGTCAGTGATGCCAACCTCACCCTACTCCTGACGGAAAAATGGTCCTGCATTACAGATTTCAACATGGGGCTGATTTGCCTAAGTGTCCACATGACAGGTACTGACCTAGGCTATTTGAATGCAAACACAAAAGGAATCAGCCCCTGCCCTCAAGCCACTTAAATTCTCAAATACATCTAGTGTATAAAATATAAATTCTGATCTCCTAACTGTAAACCAACATCTTTTTCATCACTGTGCTGACAAGGACCAGATACTGCTCCCATCAGGCAAATCTGAAACCCATCCCCAGACATTAGATCTTTCAGGCTTTAAAGGCAGCTAGGTAGCGTAGTAGACAAAGTGTCTGGACCAGGAGCAGGGAATATCTGAATTCAAATTCTGCCTCCGATGCTTATTAGCAGTGTGACCTTGAACAAATCATTTGCTCTCTCCGTTTCCTCATCTGTAATATGAGACAAGAAGGGTTAGACTTGCTGGTCTCTAAGGTCTCTATTAGCTCTAAACCAATAACACTCTCCCCCTTTCTGTCCACTAAGCCATGTTCCCCATTGCTTTAAAAATCTAACTCAAATATTCCTAAGAGAATTAACCACACTAAATAACCATCCCCTCAGCCCTTAGACACTATTTGTGAAATTGAAACTTGGAAGGGACCATGTATTGATATGTTGCTTTGTACACAGACTTTTGAATTGCTTCATAGATAGCCTGTTCTATCTCCTCAGCTAAAATGCAAGCTGTCTTTTTTCCTCCTCTTCATGTGTCCTCTGACAATGTATACATGGTTTGTATGGAATTCAATTTAACCCCCCAACGAATTCATTGAATATCCTCCAGGTGCCAGGCACTGTACTAGAAACAAATTTAAAATACAAATTTATTACATTATATCATATTATTATAAGATACAAATTAGAAAAAAAATAAAGTTATTGCCAGTTTTAATGAACTCACCTGCCATTTGGAGGAGGGGGCATGTACACAGATAAATATAAAGTCATTAGAGTGGGGGGAAGTATTAACAATTGAAGAAATAAAGAAAGGTCCTTTGCAAAGGAGGTAAGCTAAGCCTTAAAGCCAGTCAGTCAATAACATTTATTAAGCACCTAATATGTTCCAGGCACCATGCTAAGCACCGAAGAAGGAAGCCAGGGATTCTAAATAAATATAGTTAACTTGTTAAATGTATTTTATTGATTTTCCTAGAGGATCAAATGAAGGCCATGAAGACCCAGCTGTGAATGTTATCTTCCCTCTCTACCGAGTGTGTTTTTCTTGACAGATCCCCTAAAAACCTCCCCTCCACAAAAAATCAGTAAAAATAGGATCTTTACCCTTATTGTGATTAGCCAAATCTGAATTTCACACTCTCATGGAATCAACTAATCAACCAACAAGCATCTATTAATTGCTTATTATGTGCCAGAAATTGGCTATCTGCTGAGGATCACAGATCTATAGCTGGAACAGATGTTAGAGGTCATCTGTCCAATTTTATAGATCAGTAAATTGAGATCCAGAGAGGACAAGTCACTTGTCCAAAATCACGGAGGCACTAAATGATGCCAAGTTCACCACATCTTATGAGTGATTATAAAAATTTTAGTTCTGAAATGAATCTAAGGAGCTTTAGTTTTGAAATGAATCTAAGGAGCATTCCAAATCTAAGCATTCTGGAGGGGTGGGGGGCTGTTATTACTCCTTTTAAGTAGATGAAGAAGTGACATAGAACGACTGTCTCTCAGGCAGTGAGGAAGTAACAGAAACAGAATTAGAATTCCAAACCATTGGTTCTTAATCTTCATTTCCTGGACAAAGAGACTCTTCCCCTCCACCCATCCTGTCCCTTCCCCCACCTCCAAATGTTTGAGCACAGTTTTTCTATCATTATTTGATATATAATGTTGATCAAACCTCAAAGCATAGGAAAACAGCAATTATGTCTCATGTTTAGGATTCCATAGTATTAAATGGGAGGGACAGTGGAACCTGGATGTATTTTTGGTTTGGCAAATGACTCAAACTATTTTTCAAACATTTTGGGTTTGGCAAAAACCAAAATACATTTTGCCAAGCACTTTGGCCTTAATTTTTAAACCCATGTGTATTTTAAGGGAAATTTAATCTATATGTTTCTGACTCATTTACACTTAACTCATCAAAATGCTGTTTGGTAAGAGCTATTAGATGTCCAAGAAACTTTATGAGCCCTTTTCCTAAGCTGTTTTACTCCTCGTCCTGACCAGAAAGTCGTATTTTGTCAGTCATAAAATAGCTCGAACCCCAGAGGCCTGAGGTCACTTTGAAATTTATAACCTCCAAAGTTTAAGTGGATACTGAGCTTGGCAACAATTCCCCCCCCACCCCGGCTTCCTATGAAGGCCATAAATAATAGTCAGGTTTTCTATGATAACAGTATGACAAAAACCAAATCCCCAGCTGACAGTGTGTGATATAAGACCTGGTCTATCTAACCAGAAAACTATAGAAACCTGCCAAGGAAGGGCAACATAAGCCATTTCACAACCAGGTAAGGGTGAATTCCTAACTTATGTTCCAAAGAAAAGTCCTAAGTGTCCGTTAGAATGAGAAGAAAGAAGTGGGATTCTCCATAAGAATTTGTGATTTTTTAGATTTTCATTTTTTGCCTTTTGAGGAGCTGGCGGACAGAAAAAACTTTTATCAGAGACAACTCTGTGGTATGACAATTTCTACAAAAAAATCATTAATGAATTGGATGTGCCAAAAACAGCACTTGAATTTAAACCAAAAGCACATGGAATCCAAGCATGCATATATGCATGTCATGGTGATCTCATCGCATATCAACTGTAATAATGTTCAGATGCCGCTAGATTACAGTATTCTGGTGGGAGAGGGTTTTTTTGGACAAGGTACTTTAAAATAGCAGCTTCAGTGGTTCATAGGAGCTTATAAATATTTAAAATTTAAGCATCGAACAAATCATAATGACAAACTTTTACATTTAACTGCATATGCACCAAATATCTTGCAATTGCTCTAAATATAGGTTTAAAATATCAAAAGAATAAGTTGATGGGACACAGAACTTTGCAGAGAAACTTAAACCTGATAGTTCTTGCCCTTACAACATCCAATCTCCACAATTTTTAAAGTGCGTATGTAGGTTTCCACAGAGGAAGATTATATTACGTGGCCCAAATTTCCAACACAAGAGTCAAAGGCTGAAATATATCTTCCCCCCCACCCTAACTTTCTTTCAACAAATGCAGTTCAGCCACTTGGCTTCTTGATAATTTCTTATTGTAGGCTGGCTCAAATTTAAGACAGTAACATTTTAGAAACACTTGGAGAACTCAGCCAGCTGCAAAGAGGATATCATTACAAATTGTGACACATGTTGTACAGGAATACCATTCGTTTTAAATACCAAAAACATGTCTGGAGGAAATACAGTCATGCAAATGAGCTAGAGATACATTTTTCACACTACATTTCCAGAGTTCAGGTCAATGTTTTACATCATGTGTATCTATTGTATTCCTGTAATTCGCCTTTCTGCTTGTTTCTTCAAGATTTTTGGCCACATGTTTCTATTTCCCCTTCCTTCAAGACAAAGCACAGCTTGCTATCAAAAGAAAACAGCAAACCAGAGGTTGGGAAGGAGAAGCAAGGAGGAAGCCAAACCTGGCACAGAGGAAGACAGAGATTCCTGAACTGACTAGATAGAAAAGCAGCTTGGGAAATGCGGCAGTTTCCACTGGCCTGAGCCCTGATCTCATGACTGCCCAGAAAGCCATTTCTGCCTTTCTCGGACGCCTACTGATGATGTGCATTGGGGCAACAGACCTAACTTGGCGGAAACATATCTTTGATCTCTGCTACTGTGATGAACCATGCAAGAACAGCCGAGCCCAAAGGTAGTCAGGGAGAGCTTTGCTCATTTTCCGTCCATCAAATCTTAGAGCATTTGGAACAGTTTTGAAATGTGGAAAGTCATTCCTACATCCTTCATGAGCTTTCTTGGCTCTGATTTATCTCAGCTAAGATCTTGCATCTGACCCTTGAAATCATTTGGGTGTGTTTACTCTTCCTCCTGATTGCCTTCAATTTGCAATCATAAAATCAATTTCCACCCCGCCCTGCAACTGGTTGTTTTTCAGAATTCTGTGAGACTGTACAAATTTTCGCAGATTTTATACTTAGTTAGTGCTTACCAATTTGAGTGTGAGATGGTATCTGTTCCAGATTTCCCTTTAGAATAAGCTCAGGTTGAGTTTAAGGAATGGGAGGGGGAGAATATTTATCCTTTTAAGGTATTTCCTTTCAATTCCCCTGATATAAATTTTTAAGCCAATCTTTCCCTGCCCCACTTCATCCTCCAAACCGTCCCCCCCCCCCAAACACACCTCTTACATTAAATAGTTCATATGTGTGGAGTATGTATGTGACGTAAATAGTCTTTTGAAAATTATATGTGCTATGTTTAAAATAGCAACCAAGTGGCACAAACTCCATGCTGGGAATATTAAAAGAAAAAAGTACATGGCTCTCTTCATTCCTTTTGGCACACCCTTTTTGACACGATGTTCTGGAAAAGGCTGAGTGTTTGGGCTGGGTCTTCATGAAGTAAATATTCCAGACTGTACAGTATTGTTTGTCTCCAAACTTCTGTGCGCCATGGTATGGTCTGTCTCTGAGAGGCTAGGCCTTAAATGACTGGACCTTGACCAGTCAGAAAGCTACTTCTGCCTGGGTACCACTAGGAGCAATTTATTGGCAGCCAATCAGGAGACTAATTTCTAGGAATGTTAAAATCCAAGACTTATACCCTTCTTTTCTTTCTTTCTTTCTTGCTTCCTTCCTCCCTCTCTTTCTTCCTCCATTCTTTCTTTCCTTCTTCTTTCCCTTCTTCTCTCCCTCTATCCCTTCTTTCCTTCCTTCTCCCTTCCTCTCTCCTCTCTTTTCCCCTTTGCTCCTTCTTTCCTCCCTCCCTTTTTCTTCCCTCCTTCCTTTATCCCCTTCCTCCCTTCTTTCCTCTCCCTCCTTCCTCCCTTCCTTCCTGCCTCCCTCTCTCCCTTCCTTCTTCCTTCCTTCCCTCTCTTCTTCCTTCCTTCCCTCCCTTCTATCCTTCCTTCCTGCCCGTTTCCCCCTCAGCATAAGGAAGCATGTTTTGTAACAAAAATACAAAGTGTCATTTTGTTTGGGGGTGGGGGTGGGGCAGGGAGAACCACAGAAGGAAACATCTATTCATTTTCCCCAAAAAACGTTGGTTTTCTGTCTTATAACTATCCAAGTTCTTATTGCTTTGACAGAAGCCATTAAATTGCCTTCTTCTTAGAGAGCAAATTTTTAAGGATCACTTACCCTTTTTCCCCCACTACCACCCCAGGATGCTAGATAGCACTTCCCTATAATCTGGGAACGATTACACATTTTAGAAATTTAATGTGTTTCTGCTTTTTCCTTCCTTTTCTTCTTTCCTGGGAACTTGAAGAAAGACCTGAGTTTGTCTCTTTGCATTCTATGACTTGAACAAACTTTCACTGGGGAAAATCTTAGCTTTTTTTTTTTTTAAATGCCATGTAAGACTTAGAATAGAGGATTAGACCTGTTGCTGCTCTTTTCAGGAAAGAGTTCCTGGTACCCTGGGAAGCATGCTGGAATCTTTTCAATTGAGATAATTAACTTCCCCAGGGCAAAGAGCAAATTCTCTATTCTGATGTAGTTAAATAAGAATTCATCGTTTACCTCACCTGTCCCTGGTAGGAGAAGGTACAAAATTGGAATGCCCTGTTCACCTTTTGAAAGGGAAAAGGGAAGAAAATATGTCAATGCTTTGTCTTTCTATTTTGTGTAATCTGGTTGCATGTACCACTAAAACCTGACTGAAATACTATGTGAAAGCCAGATGTTTCACAGCCTTGAAATTGTTTACCTTAAACCATTTCTCATAATCCTGCCAACATATAGCATGTGCACACAGCCAGCATAAGGCAGGCTAATTTTAGAAAGCCCCCGCTGACAAACCTGAGACAATGGGTGCAAACAAAATCTCCTGGTTAATCACTTGTATGTGTCTATGGAAATGCTCACACAGTGGCTTTTTCCACTGGAATATGTGAGTTACATCAACATAGACTTGATCAACCACATATACCCTGACCAGAAGCAAAACTTGAAAATTAGGAAATTAGGTTGCTAATTAGCATTTCCAATAACAAATTAATTGGGACCTTAAATAATCTTGTCTGGCCTGGTGCCCCAACAGCTCATACTTGAGCTGGTTTCCTTTTCTTCCTTTGTTTTTGGAAGGAGGCATTCAGAGCAGCTTTCTGAATATGGAGTTTGACTTCAGAAACTTCACCACAGGCAAAGCCAGCACTTTTCTGTCAAACTATTCTGTGGAAGAGTTTAAATTGACAAGAAGTTACATGCTACAACCACATGTTTGGTTTCCCTAATGAGGAGAAATCCCTGTCACGAAACAGTCATTTCAGTTAGTGAGATTCCATGACCTGACTAATAATTAAACTCCAAGGGAGCAAACCTGCAGCCACTGCCTCCAGCCTTCCCAGAGAAAAACCAAAGAGGCCAGACTCTCAGGAGAGGAGTCTCCAGAGTTCTAAAGAATCAGGGATGCATAGGTTGAGTCCAGAAAGAAAAAAAATTAGAGAGACAGAAAGGGCCAATTTTCATTTGATTTTTAAATTGTACAGGAACATTCTGTGAACTGCTGTTCCCAAAAATGAAAAGTCGCATGGGTTGTTTTTGTTGAATCAGTTCTGGGCCCATCAGCCTCTCTCTAGGAGTGGAAAATATGACAGTGATGAAGTTACTCATGCTCTAAATTTTTCCACTGATTTGAAAAAAAAATTAAATCAGAATGTTTCATTTCTTTGGAAAATGGGTGGTATTGGTGGTGGTGGTGGTGGTGGTGGTGGTAGTAGTGGTAGAGTGCTTTTGAATATTGGCAAACATTTGTATATGGCGACCCTGAATTCCTAGTTATACAAAGGGTAAATATAAACTTTGGGGATTCAGAAAATGTACAAATGCAAATAGTTCCCCTAAACCACCCTTCGGCAAAGACAAATAAAAGGATATTCCCTTTATAAATAGAATTCTTTGTGGACAGGGCACTTGGGAAAATGTTTATGTATTTTGTCTCTTCATTTGGGGGAAGGTTTTCCCCTCATTCTACAGGAGATGCAGAACTGGTGTTTTGATTGTCAAAGGTTTAAGGATGAGGGATGGCCCCCAAATTGTGCTTTTATCTTCATCTGAGTTTAATTTGGCCTGCAGCTGCAGGGAATCATATATGCGCACTCATGTCACTTGTAATCCTATCAGCCTACAATATACAAAAGAATATATAAAGTCATGCACATAGGGACAGAATTACTTCTGACTGGAATTCCCAGAAAGCCTTCTGTGTAACACCAATAGTCTTTCAGTAAGATAAGGTTATTGTGCTAGGTGATTATTTTTTTGATTTCAAACTACACCTCTTTGATTCTGTTTAAGATAATTAAGTAAAAAATAGAAACGCACTATGAGAAATGGTTGGCGTGAAAGGGAAAGAGACTGAAGAAACATTTCTAATACCAGTAGCAGATGGTTCCACATGGTTCTAAAAGTGATAAGAGGAGTCTGTCAACAAGACGAGGACATCCCTCAGCTACACCTTCCTGACCATATCCCTGAATACTTTGGCCTTTATCGTTCTCCAGTCTGTCTCAAAGTCCATTATTTAGGACTTAGTATTCCTACTTAGGAAATCCTATCCTTTCATTTCATATATGAGACCTAGAGTAATTAAGTCACTTGTTTAAGGTTATAAAGGTAGAACACATAGAATTAGAATTTGAACTCTTGACTCCAAAGTCAATGTTCTTTCCATTATATAACACTGCCTCCTAATAATGTGTAACAATAATGAATATGATTTTAAAGGGTTTAAAGGCAAAAAAGAAAAAGAAAGACAGCAGTGTTTGTCTGTGCACATGTATGTATATGTAAGCTCAAGTGTGCTTATATAGATATATATACGGGGGGGTGAGCACAAGAAGAGATAAGGCTCTTTCAAGTTGAGATTATATTGCGTGGTTGACATGAAGCTGCAATGAAAAACAGAACACATGATTTCCTAAATTATCTCGTTCTCTCTCTTTTGTGAATCACTAGAGTTGTTGTTAAGTCACTAAACTAGAGGCAGCAAATCTTTGTTCCTGACCCTCTAGGCCTAGGTGAAGGATGAGGGGAAGCAAGCGTGACGTATGTGAGAACCACCACAAAGGACCCCCACCCTCCCACACGCCCCTCACACATACATACTTAAAAGCCATAGGAAATTGAGTTATAGTTTCTCTGAAAATGGATTGAAGGAGGCTTTCTATTTTTTCTAATGACTCTAAGTCTCCATTTGCCAGGTCCTGGGCCCATTCTTCCCTAACAAACCAGACTATTCCCAATAATGTGATGCCCCTTTCTCCTCTGTATCAATGGCCCCTTTTGAGTAAGTGACCTAGTGATGCTATTCGAGGTTTGGCTGCCTCTGTTCTCTGTTTTGAAAGGGTAACTGATCTGATGCTCATTTAAGAGCATCATTTTCTGCCTTCTAAAAATGGGGTTTAAAAAGTTATACAGCCCCATATTTCTCTCTGCTTTTTTCAAGTACTTACTTATGTTGCTGCTTTTGGGGGTTTGAGCATAGGTCCTCACCACCTCCTACTAATGCTCACCAAATTATGAGATCACAGATCCAAGTCCCTAATTTTATAGTTAAGGAGACTGATACCCATGGTGACAAAGGGATTTGCCCAGTCACCCATTTAGTAAGCAGAAGAGCTGAGATTAGATTTCTTTAATGGGAAACTCTCTCAACTAAGATAACCAAAGGAAGACTTTAGAGATCTGTCTTTGAAAAATTGGAGTTCTATTTATGAAATCAGTAAGACAGGGTCCCTATCTCAATCTTCAGTGAAGTAGGTGGTCAGTTCTAATTTAGCCTTAGGACTGTCCCCCTAAGCCCCAGAACAACAGTAAAGAATGAAAAAGATTTTACCTAGTGGGAAGTTGCTTTATTTTCTTCCTCCTTCTAGTGATCTCCTCCTTTCTTGACTTTTACTTAAAAGTCAATCCCTCACTTTTTAGGGCTCATGAACTTGGTATCATAGATTTAGAGCTCAATCTCAAAAGCCCTCAAGGCCAATCCCCTAATTTTACAGATAAGGAAACTGAGGCTCAGAAAAGTTAACTGACCTGCCTGAAGTCACACACTTAATAAGTGTCAGAGGTGGGATATAAATCCAACTCCTTTGACTCCAGAGTGACTTCACTTTGCATTTTACCATGCTGCCTCTTACGGCTTTACTGAACCAGGAAGGATGGGTTATGACAATTTAGGGAGGTACCCTTTTCTCACTCCAGGTGTACTACCAGTTATAGAGATGAACTCGTAAGACAATATCAGGAGGCAGAAGAGAGAATTGTGAAATCCTGAAGGACCACCCTGACTTTCACAGGCTTCTCCCAATAAAACCAAGTAGAGAGTGAGACCTTCTACCCCTTCTCCCTCTGAGATTCAGGACAGCAAGTATTTTCCCCAGCTGCCTGCCTGGCAACTGTCCGGAGCTCTGGGCAACAGAGCTTATTCTTAGCTCATCTCTTGGACACCGCTGATGATCTTTGCAAACAGAATACAATGACTATAATGGAAACTTGATGGCTTGGGAAAGTTCTAGCCAGTGGTGTGACTGGTACCAGAATATGGCCAAGATGGGTGGGTCACTGGCTAGTTAGATGACTTTTCGTAGCTGCCACCCCTTGACTAAAAATTACAGAGGTCCCCCACTAAACTGTAATCCTTCCCTACAAAATTGCCCCACCCTGCAATGACTGGAGAACACAGATTATACAAGCCAAAAACAGAATATAAATATAACCGTGCCACCCCACATTCCTCCTCCCCCCATTCTTTCCTCCTTTGTCTTTGTTTTGTTCTGCTCTTTGTTGGATCTTAACGACTAACACCTAGATCTCAGCCTCTGCTTTTGTCTCACCACATAGTCAAGTCTATGCACACTTGCAAACACAGGAGAGGCCTTTGGCTCATAACTGAGACGGGCCACGTGGACCTACAAACCTTTTACTTATTTTGATTTCGAATTCGGAGGCACCTCCTTTTCAGTGGCGGTTCCAGGTCCTCTGGCCCGGTGCTGAGCATTGGCGTTGAAATGATACACGGTGCAATGGCAGTCTTTTCTGCGGGTTTTGGCACAGGCTGGATCACGCAGCCTGTCTTGGGTAGCATCCGCAGAGCGTACGCGTGGTCCTCATCTGCAGGGTTATTAAGGTTTGGGTCTGTCTTATCACCCACCGTGAGGGCCTCTTCCCCCATCAGCTTTTTGCCGGCCTCTCCATCCATATGGAGGTTGGAAGCACAGTTGTTCTCTTTGACGGACTCCAATTCACTCACGGCCGGCTCCTCTGGCTGCTGCGACTTCTTCTGGGAGGGTGGCAGGGGAGGAGGAGGAGGAGGAGGCGGCAATGGCGGAAGCAGAGGCGGAGGCGGCGGTGCTGGAGGTAACTGCTCCGGGGCCTGCTCCGAGCTCTTAGAACCCTCTGCGTTCTTTGTCCCGTTCACGATGACATTGCAAACCGCGGCACCGGTGGCTTCGAGTCCCGAAGGGCCAGAGGCGGCCAGAGAGACAGGCCCACAGTGAGTTGAGTCACCACCAGGCAGAGTTTTTGTGTCAGCGGCATTACAATTATTGTCCCTGCAGGTGCTGCAGTTCCTTTTGTCAGAGCTACCAAAAGCCATGCTTACAACACTGTTAGGTTCACGTTCCACCTTAACTTGAGCATGCAGGGCCCTGTGAATGACATTGTGTAGCCGGGACCGATGGCCCACGGTCAGGTCTATCACACCATCCTGAGGACCCTGGACCACACTGGAAAAACTAAACTTATTGTTCACCGGGCTGCTGGACCTCACAGTCAAATCCACCACCTCATTCTTACCATGCTCCTGTTGAGCCGCTGCATGACTCAACGACTGGCCCGAGCAGCCGGGGGATGAGTCAGAGGACTTAGAAGACCCTTGCTTGGAGTCTCTAGGGGACAAGGAGTGTCCACTTGACTTGCCCCCAGCTGAATCGCTGGGTGTGTTTGGAATGAAGTTTTCCCCATTGCTGGAGAAGCCATTAGGGGGCTTGGAATCATTGACATGAGGGATAGGGATGGGGATGGGGATGGGCACAGGCAGTGGGACGATGACGGGGTATGGCACTAACAGGGTTGGGGGCGGCACCAGTGGGGCAAGGGATGGCAACCCAAAGCTCATCATCTGTGGCACAGGCATAGGGCCATTTGGCATCATGCTGACGGGAGGAAAGGGAAGACTAGGCAAAGGTGCTCCAGGAGGGGGCGGGGGCAGCAATCCCGCGGGGTTCCCAGGCATGGTTGGCGTCGTGGGGGGATGGATGTGAGGTGATAGCATTGGCCTGTGCATAGGGCTGGAGGTGGGGCCCATGTTTCTGGGACCACCCGGTGGTGGACCAATCCCAGGAATCATTGGGTTAGACAAAGGGCTGTTAGGGTTGGAGGCATGGTGAGGTGGCCCCCGGATAAAGGGAGGGCGAATCTGCTGCATGATTTGCTGTTCCATGAAGATGGGCAGGGGAACGGGCCCTCGGTTTGTCATCACCATGGGAGGACTCCGAGGTGGGACACCGATTGGAGGCACAATACTAGCAGGTGGCTGAACAGAAACTGGAGGGACATTTGGAGTCTCATTGATGGTAATGGGTTTGGGAACTGGTGTGGGGATTTTTGTGACAGAGCAGTTGGCAGTGTCAGATGGAGAGACGGTGGTTGACGAGGATGGTCCAGGCCCTTGATTTTGGCCAGCTGCAGACACCGGGGAGGGGGCCTTCCTCCGAGCATCTGTTAGCGGTATATTCCAAGAGTCTGGAGTCAGCAGCTGTACCCCAGCACCTTCTGCTTTATTTTCGATCGGAGGATGTAATGTGCTGCACAGTCCAGCTGGAAGATTGGCCTGTGTTTCTTTGTAGAAAATGTCCATTTTGTACTGATTGAGACATTTTGCACTGCAGAACTGAAGCCTTCGCTCCCCGTCCCCAAAATCCAGGTATTCTTTTGTGTGCCTTATGTGCTTACACCAGTCACATACCTACAACACAGTAACAAAATCACAACAGGTGAGATAAGCAATTACCTTGGGTAAAGAGTGTTTCATATTGTACATAAAGGTTCTTTCTTTCATACTCATTCAGGCCTTTTCAGAGAGCCTGAGTCTTTCTTCTGAGAGTTAAGAATCTAAAGTATTTGTAAAAAAAATGACGGGTAAGAGCTGCCGATATTAACCCCACACATAAATTAATATCACCCTATTCTGTTCTTTCTCTAAAAAAGGAGTTACACCTTCCACTTTAGACATCACTTACGTGGAGTGTGTGTGTGTGTGTGTGACTTGGTGTTTAATTGGAGAGAGAAGAATAAATACACCTGCCCACACATTTTTTCACTTGTCAAAAAAGGCCCATAGTAAATGCAAATCTAAATATGTTTGGAGAAGAGGACTTCTCCAAAAAGTTCAGTGGGCTTGCAATATGTCCCTTTACAACTCTCCTCCCCAGGAGGCATTTTTTCCCCTACTGACTGCATTCCCAATAATGTTGGACAGAGTGCACTACATTAAGAGATATCACAAAGCACCAACAATCCTTCTCTCTCCTTCCAAGTCGAAACTTGGAACTCATCATGAAGTCTGTGTAAGGTTCAGTTCTCCCCAACTTGTGATGTTGCAGCAAGTTAGAAGTATTTTTTGAGCTGTTTGCCCACTCTCACTCAGTAGTCAGATTTCTTGGTGATATTTCTTGGCAGGCAGGCTTATTTAACAACTTTTCAAACATGAGAGAACGTTTTCCAAAAGTTGTTATGGCTTCCCCTACCCCTACCCACCACCCTCCGAACCTCCTCTACTCCTAGTGTGAGGAAGGCTTAGCCAAATTCATTTTAAAGTAAGGCTGCAGAACTAATTAAGGGCTGAAAGCTTTTCCCAATTGGAAATCACTAGACACCAAAGTTCAAAAAATAGTCATTCTAGGCTTCAGAACCCATTACTTCGGAGAAATTATTGTGATTTCATTAACACATTAATTTTGCAACACCATCAGTTCTCACAGATGGTGAAGACATGATCTACAATTCAAATATGAGTCTTGTTTGCACAAATGACTTTCCTTCATATGGCATTTTAAACAAGAATTAATGAGTAATCTTGCCATAGCTATAAACAGATAAACAGATGTCAAATTTTTCAATAGTTCCTTCAGTGCCTTACTTTTTTTCTGACAGAATTTTACACACATATAATCTTTTTCTTTCTTTCTTTCCTTTTCTTTTTTTTAGATCAGTGCTCAAACTCTACAGTTCATAGAGAGTTCCAAGACTCTTCAAGCACTGAGTTTGTTGATTGCACTTCTGACCAAGTCACAACAAAGCACCGTGTACTAATGTTTGTTGCTCCCAGAATTACTATGCCAGCTTTAAGTTGCTTGTTGCTGGTAAGGTTTTTTTTTTTTAAACAATTATTGTAAGTGGATAGCATTAAAAAGATGATTAATTTTAATAACGATTGGCCACATAAACAATGCAAAAACAACATATGCTGGGCATTTGATTACTCATCTCATTTAACTCTCAGCTTTCCTTGATTATAAACAGTGGTGGCATTCTAGTAAGTGTTTCTGACTGTGCTATAGATGTGTTTGGTGTCCGTGTGCCTATCTGCAGAAATCCACCCACGTCCTTTCTACTCCTTCTTTTGCATGAATTTTCCTGTCACCAGTTTCTTTTCAAAAGTTTTCCTATTGGACTTTTTCTATTTCATCTAAAAATTAAATAGTTCCTCGAAAAGAAATAGTACCTCCCAAATGAGAAAGGTGGCTTCTGAATTGTATTTTCACAACTGCTCTTGTCATAGAGCTGGGGAAAATAATGCTATTACTACTACACTGTTGAACATTCTAAGCCTCTCCAAAGTTAAAGGGCTGGGGAAACTTTTAACATACTATAGGCATGAGGAAAAATGAATTTGTTTGACAAATATATGCAAAAGTTCTTTGAAGTTGAAGAACCATATTCATAATTCAGCAAGCCCTCTAAGAATGGTTATGGTATAAACAAGCACTGAATTCATCCCAATGTATCTAAGCACATTTGTATTTTAGAAACCTGCTCATTTTGGCCATAGAGTTAACCAATATACACATGACATGGCATTTAATTTCCATCTATGGAACTTGGCCATGTGCTATTGTGTTCCAAAATTAGGCATTCAACAAAAACCTACAATTGAAATTTACAAGACTACAGCAGGAGATATCATTGGAAAAATATGAGGGGGCAGCTAGAAATTTTATGCTGAAGAACATTATTAATGGATGAGTTAAAGTCATTTAAAAGAAAAATATACCACAGAGTGCTGACTTCCTTTTGTATTATTTTAGGGAGTCAGTTATCACTTGAAGAGCTTATAGAAATATCTGGATATTTTATTGCTAGATCAATTTGTTGACTTCCAAGGGATTCCAAAGTCACCTCCAGTTAAATAATTTCTTCCCCAGGAAAACACTTCAGAATCTTGCTTGAAAATTCTTCCTTAATTTATCTCATTTTTAATAATTCATATGAAAAGCAAAAAAGGCTATAGGCGGTGTAACCAACTCATATAAAATTTAGACCCTCCACCATGCTTTGTTGGTAATGGGCATTCATGCTTTTATAACTCTTTAAGATTTACAAAGTGTTTTCCTCATAGCCACCATGTGAAGATGAAGCATTATCCCCACCTAAAAGATGAAGAACTCAGATCCAGGTAGGGTAAGGGACTTATTCACACGTATACTACTAATAAATATCAGAGGTAAAAGTTAAACTCTAGTCTTCTGTTACATAGGCTCATAAGCTCAAACTTCAGCCCAGTTGTCCACACATTACTTTATGCTGTCTCCTGACACTGTTCCTTTATTCATATCTCTACAAATAATGAAGAGCACAAGTTTAAAATGATGCACCAAACATTCTGACTAAAAGAAAAGGGTAATGGTTATCAAACAGATAACGACCATCTCCTAAAATGTCTTAGTGACAGTGACTGCCTACCAGATTTCCCTGAACTATCTCATTTCCATGTTGTGCTCTATGTACAGGCAAGTTCACGCATGCATACATTTGTGTATGGGGGACAGGTGGTGGAGGAGAGAAAATGAGAAAGGGAAGACAGAATGAAAAAGAGAATGAGAGAGAGGAGGAGAGAAAAGAGAAAGGACAAAGAATGAGAAAAGGAAAAGGAATGAGAGAAGAGAGAGAATGAGAAAGAAGAGAAAAAATGAGAAAGGAGAGAAAAGATGGCAGAAAAGAGAGAGGAGAGAGAGAAAGAATGAAAGAGGGAATGAGAGAGGAAAGAAAGAATGAGTATGAGAGAGGAGAAAGAATGAGAGAAAATAAGACAGAAAGAATGACAGAGAGAATGAGAGTGTGAGATGAGAGGAAAGAAAGAATGAGAGAGATGGGAGAAAGAATGAGAGAAGAGAGAAAAAGAACGAGAGGAGAAAAAGTGAGAATGAGAGAGAGAGAGAGAGAGAGAGAGAGAGAGAGAGCACATTTCCCCTTCTTTATTGTATTACATCCCAGGATACTGACCTAAGGCACAGAAAAGTAATCCTTCAGTTTCAGGGGAAAAAAATTCTTAGAGGAAAAAATTGTCACTTAAGAATAAATGAATCCAGCCCAGGATTCATCATTTAAGATGAGGTCAATGAATTTATGATACAACTGGCTATATTACACAAGGCAATAAAATAGAGCAACATCACTCATTCCCCATCAAACTAATGACATACTCTTAGTAATTAAAAATTTCTTCTAAGAGCCTGTCCTGATTACTTAAGATATAGAAGTTAGGTAAAAGCATAGACCATATATCTTTCACTTTAATAAAATAACATTTGCATATCTATGATATATACAGCATGTATCTCATAAACTGCAGTTTGATAATTGTTATATTGTGGAGTTTTTCCACAAACTGCTTTATATCTATAAAACTTCACTGCTTTTTCTCCCTTCACTGTAATTATTCAAGAAAGGTTAAAAAAAAATCTTGACATTTTTTAAAGCTAAAAGGTAACAAGTACAGCATGAAAATAACTTGGCTCTAGAACATTTTTCTCCACTTAATTCTATTATAGCTTTATTTCTTTTGGAATCTGGCCTCTCTCATTTGCACCTTTTAGGAAGGGTCCTAAACAGGTCTGAGGATTATAGCACACTGAAGTTTTCTAACAATGGCATTCTGGGGACACAAGCAAGTGACCAAAATGATACTCTTGTATGAGACCCAGCTGAAATGCTTTCATTCCACTAACACGTAATGCAAAGCTGGAATGACAAAAAGATCAGGAATGAGAGAAACAAATGGAGGTATATACCATTGTAGCTTATAGCAGCAGCCCTTAAGAAGATTAAATTTACCTCCTTGGTATGCGTCCAATTCTAAACAACAGAATGAACATTTCCTTTCATACATTTAAAGTATTTATGCTTTAGTGGCTGACTGCCAGGGTAGTACTTATGAGCTCGGTGGTTTGATATCTTTCACCCCTTTTCCTGTGGAAAAAAAATACGTGTGGCAACATATACCACTAGACTACTCCAAAGACATTGCATCAGCAAAATATCACTTGCTCTTGCTTGATATGGGAAAACCAAAAGGCCAGGGCTGCTGGTTCCTAGAACTGTTTCCATCTTATGTTTCCCCAGAAAAGAAAGCAAACTATTCACATTGGCGACTCAGCCTTTATTTTTCGAAAAATGTCCAGAGGCAAATCTAAGACCACATGGGTATAACATACATTCTACAAGGCTTAAAAGAAGTAACTTTGGGAGCAGTATAATGAATACATTAATCACCTGTCAAAGGCAGGAGAGAAGTTCATCCATTAGAGGAGTCCACGACTGCCCTCTGAATGATAATCTAACATCAGGCAAGATTTAATTAAGAAAGTCTTTAGCTGAAATTTTTCTTATCCTGAATAAAGATATATGCACCAACCTAATAGGAATCGGATGTTAGCAATCTCTTGAATGGAATCTACCAACTTCAAAAAAAAAAAACCTTACAGATTCCTTGGCATTCCCTGACTCTGTCACAGTGGTCATCTCTGGGAGATGTTTGCGTGTATTGGGTCTATCCACATGATTTCACTGCTTTAGAGAGCCATCAGTAAGGAAACTCCCTCTACAAATGCACTTGAACTGCTATTCAATCAGTCAACCAATACACGTTTATGAAGTGCCTACTATGTTCCAGGAACTTAGAGTCTTAGAGAGAGTCTCCTGGGGTTCTAAAATTAAGGTCACATAGCTTGTCCATGGCAGAACTATAATCCAAGTCTTCCAGCTCCCAGCCCAGCTCTCTATCCATACCCCCATGTTGTTTCTGGGAGAGCATAGCTCTTCAATATTTTTTTAAGAATAAAAGCTTTGATCTTTTGGATGAAAAAGGTACAAGGTAGGAGGATGTATAGGATAAAGGGCTGGCCTTGGCCTCAGGAAGATCTGGGCTATTCTATCTCTATGAGTACCAGCTCTGTGATGGGCAAATCATGAGCTCCTCAGTGCCACAGGTATTCAAGTGGATAAATTACAGGTGAGTTGCCCATCAGCACCAACTGAAGGGGTTTCCAACCAAAATTCCTTCTACCCAAAAAAATCATGTTTAAGCAAACAAGCCAACAAAATTATAAAAGGTATCTGTGACCTTCTAGTGCAGGCCATACTTAGAAAGTTATAAGTACGTATTAACAGAAGTAGGGGTGGAATGAAGGGAGATGGAATTGTGTAGTATTGTGTAGGGATGGACCTGAGTCACCCCTATCCATAGGCAGTTACCTACAGCTGTGATCTGGGGAACCCAGAAAGCAGCTCTCAACAACGACAACAAAATCTCCTTCATTGGCCCTCACACAAAATTCTCCCCTTCCTCCTCAATTTTGCATAAATACATTGCCTCTAGAAGATTCCTGTATAAATGCATGCTTTCCAAGAGGCATAATATATTAGCATTTATTAACACATTGACCTGGATTAGTTTATCAGATAATCTAGCTAAGGAGCTAGGAGAAAATAGAATCCTAAGGGGAACCAGGTGCAACACAAGTAAATTTTATTTGTTTGGCCAGGTGGACTGGTAATTAAGAAGAACTAGAGGCAGCTAGATGACTCAGTGGATAGAGCAGTGGGCCTGGAGTCAGGAAGACCTGAGTTCAAATGTGACCTCAGACACATACTACCTGTATGACCCTGGGCAAGTCACCTAATCCTGTTTGCCTCAGTTTCCTCATCTATAGAATGAGCTAGAGAAGGAAATGGTCAACCCCTCCAGTATCTTTGCCAAGATCATGGACAGGCACTGCAGATGAATATAAGAAAAATAAGGGAGAGGTAGTGAGCAATGGTAGAAAGAACACTTGATCTGTAACCAGAGAACCTGCATTCAATTCCTAGCTATGTCAATTCCTAGATGTCATAGTGGATGGAGCAGTGGGTCTGCAGTCAGAAAGACCGGAGTTCAAATCCAGTCTGAGATACTAACTTAGCTGGTAATCCTAAGCATGTCGTTTGACCTCTATCTGACTCAGTTTCTTCAACTGTAAAATGGGGGTCATAATAGCACCTAATTCCCAGGGTTGTTGTGAGGATCAAATGAGATAATATTTGCAAGGTGCTTAGCATAGTGCCCGGCACTTAACAAAAGTTTGTTTCCTTCCTATTTGCTACTTAAATGGTCTTAGTACTTAGATGATCAATCATTTAATATTTCTAGGCTACAGTTCGCTTTAGCCACAATCCTCCAATGATTCTAAACATCTTGCCACTACAAAAGCCCATCCTTTTTAATACCATATTCTCACCATGATACCATGTAACAGTGAATCATGCGACACTACCATTTATGAAGAATTGAAATGACAAGTAATACAAAGGATAATGGAAAAACACATGCCAAGCACACACAGGTTATAAACTAGTCACTGGAAAAGAGGAAGGAAGAAGCATTTATATAGTGCCTAATAAATGCCAAGCACTTTACTTTTAGAAGTATTCTCTCATTTAATCTTCAGAACTCCCAGGATGGGGGGGTGGGGTAAATGCTGTTATCCTCATTTTACAGATGAAGAAAACTGAGGCAAATAAAAGTTAAGTGACTTGCTCAAGGTCACACAGCTAGTAAATATTTGAAGCCAAATTTGAACTCGTCTCCCTGACTCTAGGCTCAGTGCTCTAACCACTGCAGCCCTAGCTGCCACTGACAAAGACTTGCAGGCAAATAAATAGACATTTTTAGGGTATATACAACCAGAAAAGGAAGTGGTAAGCCAGTCAGGTATTGAGAATTACAACACATGGATAGAACACTAAATATGTTCTAATATACTAAAGCAATATGTTAAAAGATTCAACAAGATGAATTAGATCCTGTTGGGCCAAGTTTTTGATGATTCTTCTTTAATGTGATGATGAGGGAAGTCTTGGTTGATTTAAAACCTGGTCTCAGAAATGTCTTTAAGTACTACAACCATCCATTCTAGATTTTCTGGGGCAGTTCCAGATTTTTTGAAAATCTAAAAAAATTAAATTAAAAATTTTCTTAAGTGAATGAGGTTTTATGAAAGGAATATCTTTTGTCAGACTGAATGTGGCCTGAATTTTTGGTTCAGAAATCTAGTCACTATATCTATAAGATCATAGAAGGGACCTCAGAGACCATTTAGTCTAACCCCCTCCTACTACAAATGAGGAAACAGAGACCAAAGTAGAATGCCACTTATTCAAGTTTATAAAGGTAGCAAGAGTCAGGGGCAAGATTTGAAACTGACATCTTTTCTCTATACTCCCTCCCTTCAAACCTCTACTGCAGCAATCTCCCCTGTTACTGCTGTCTCAAGGTAGAGGTCAGCTGCCAGTATAAGATTGCATGATAAAGCTATTTTAGTCAAAATAAATGAATGTGTCTATACCTGTGTATCTACTAGATCATAAACAAGCTCCTTGAGCACAGGGACTCTAACTTAACTAAATTGTTCAGATTCAATGTGCTGCACCCAATAAATATTTAATAAATATTTCTTGTAATTCATTAAAATGTTAACTCATATTCCTAACACTGTATGGATTGCTGTAGAGTTGAAGGCTAGGAGAATCCAGGCTTAGAGTTCCTTTGTCTACTCCTACCCCCTATCCCATCCATCTGCAAAAAGTACAGACGCCTCCCATACACAACACTGGGGAACTCTGTTTGGATTCCATCACATTAGACATTTCTCCCATTTGGGAACTCTACATCTCAATCCCCAGGGCTAGCTGACACCATGCTTTCATTCTTCTCTTGCCTCCACTCCCTCCTGTCCCATTCCTTATTCCTGCAGGAGTTCAGGTCACCTTCAGTCATCCTGATCTATAGCTTACCACTGGACCCAGATGGCTCCAGAGGAGAAAGTGAGGCTGGTGACCTTGCACAGCTCTCCCTCACTTAAATTCACTTGCATATCATGGCATCCCCTCCCTGATGTCAATCAATCAATCAATTCAATCAAAGACAATCAGCAATAGTAACAACCTTTAGTGGCAAGCTCCCCCAGACTTCTAAAGGAACACAATTAAAGAAACAAATCAACTCAAACAGATTTAAAATGGAAGAGACCTTAGAATAGCATGCGAAGATTTTTTCTGGTAGACTTAGAACTTCATTGAAATGCATGGACTTAAATAATTTCCAATGGACTCTTGAGGCAAAATGTCTTCCACATCCAGAGAAGGAACTATGCAATTGGATCGCAGATAGAAACAGACTATTTTCTTTTGTATTACGTTTTGTTTGTTTTATTTTATGGTTTCTCCCATTCATTTTAATTCTTCTAAGCAACATGTATTTAATAGGAAAGTATGTGTAGAACCTATATAAAATTGTACGCCATCTCAGGGAAGGAGTGAGGAGGGAGGGGGGAAAGAGGGAGAAAGGAGAAAAAAATCTAAGCTTTATGGAAGTGACTGTTGAACACTGAAAACAAATAAAATAATTTAATTTTTAAAAAAAGAGATCTTAGACTTCATTCAGTCTACCCAATCCTTTGAGGTAAGGGGGTTACCCAAAGTTACACAGGTAGTTAATGTCATCTAAATGGAAAAGGGACATTTTAGCCAAGTTCCAGGGAGGTGTGGGGAGGGGAGGGAAGCACCAGTTCTGTTAGGGCAAGGACTACTTCTTTAATATTGCTATCCTTTCTCTTCTCCAAGCCTAGCCTGTCTCTGATTCAAGCAAAGGCTTGATAAAACTGCAAGGCTGCTTGAAAATGAGTGTTAAATCCATTAAAATGAATAATTTCTCATAGTCTCAACTGCTGTTTGAATAGTGGGAGCCCTAAGCTGTACTATTCATGTTTTATTAAAAAACAGAGTAGATGAATGATCTGCTAGACTCGTTAGACTGCAGAATCATCTTCCAAAGGAAGAAATAGACACCCTGTTATCAGGGACATTTAAAAGAAGACTGGTCGACTAGCTGGAACAAGTTATAGATGAAGTATATGTTCCTACAGTCTTTATCTGTAAAGAAAGTCACTAATCTCTCCAAAAATGCCATGGGGTAGAACGTCGCCCTAGCCTGCTCAACTTTACAAAGTTTTGTTGTTGTCATTTAGTCATTTCAGTCTCTTTGTGGTTCCATGTCGGAGTTTTCTTGGCACAGATACTGGAGTGGTTTATCATTTCCTCCTCATGGCACAGATGAAGAAACTGAGGTAAATAGGATTAAGTTACTTGTTCAAAGTCTCATAGTTAGTAAGTGTCTGAGGCTGGATTTGAAATTATGAAGATGAATTTTCCTTATTCTAAGGACAGTACTATATACCCTGAGCCACCTAGCTGTTCCTTTACAAAGCAAGGGTGAAGAACAAGTTCCTTCAAAGGATGATTTGGCCACAGATATGTAAATAAATACAAAAATCAAGAGAAGGCACTCAAAAAAGAGCAAAACCCCTTGTAACCAGGAGGAACAATAATAACTAGGGTTAAAAAAAAAAAAACCTTTTTAAAAATATACTTAAGATCTATGATGGGCAATGAGTCAGGAAGACCTTGGTTAAAAACCTACCTCTAGTCATTTGCAAAACTACACAGATTTGGCCTATATTGAATTGCTTGCTTTCCAAAGGGAAGGGGTGGAGAGGGAGGGAGGTAAAGAAGGTGGAACTCAAAGTGTTAGGATCAACTGTCGAGTAATGTTCTTGCCACTAGGAAATAAGAAATACAGGTAAAGGGGTATAGAAAGCTATCTGGCCCTACAGGACAAAAGAGAAGACGGAGACAAGGGCAGAGAGCGATGATAGAAGAGAGAGCAGATTGGTCATAGAGGCAATTAGAATGCTTGGTGTTTGGGGGGGGGGGAGGGGATAAAAGGGGAGAAAATTTGTAACCCAAAATTTTGTGAAAATGAATGTTAAAAGTTAAATTAAAAAAAAATAGAAAAACCTACCTCTAACACATCTGACTTGCACAATCATGGGCAAGTTATTTAATCTCTCAGTGTCCCAGACAAGTCTCTAAAATTATAAAGTTGCAGATATGCTGCCAACTTGCCCTGGGAGTTCCCTAAATCCATGAATTTGAAGGTTTGGATTTAAAATGGGGAAAAAAAAAACAACCACCTATGATTCACTTTAGAATATGAGCTAAATCCATTCTCAACTTGTGAAATTTTAGTTTCTAGATGAAGTTTACTTGCAAGTCATGTCATCATTTCTCTGATGGCATGGTCTTCTTCAGCAACGAAGGATGAACACACACATGCTATCAGGTTCACTGTGTTTAAATGATATTCTTTGTGTGCGTGCGTGTGTGCGTGCGTGTGTGTGTGTGTGTTTACATGGAAGTTTGCCTTTTTTTTTTTTTTAAGCAAGTTAAAATAGGCTTTAGACCTCAATGACCTGTTAGGGAAGTCTTTGTCAGAACTAAAAATCTAATACAAAACTGTCCAGCACAAAGAGAAGTCTTTGTGACATATCTCCAAAATCTACTTATCTTATAATTTTAAGCTGGATCCCAGAACTCTTGGCTAAGTTCACTAGGGACATGTCCATTCATTTCTCTGAGTGCCATAGCCAAAGCAGGGACAAAGCAGCTGTAGCCTTGGTTTGAAATCAAGTGTTGTAAGGAGTTTGAGGAAAGCCCAGATTGGTCTAGTTACTAACCTGAGGTTCTACTAAAACAAAAGACAAGAGGTTGCTATAAACAGTGATCTGGGGACTACCCCTACAATCAGATATTTCTGACTAAGATGGTATTCCTCGCTTTGGTCTGATTTTTTTTAAGATTACTGAATGGGTCCTTGAGTAGCCATATAATTAAAGAAAAAATTGATTTCATTTAGTTTGTGGAGATACAGCTTATATTCACACAATGCTGGTCATCCAGAGGGAAATGGGAAAATGTAGTCAAATAACCAATTTTTTGGCCTACATAGCGCCAAACATCTGGGATCTTTGGCTCACTCAATTTTCACAATGTCTGGCATCTAATGGTGCCACATCCTGAAATACCACAGAGATAATAGATTACAGAATGCGACAGTTAAAAGGGACTTGAAAGATCACTGAATCCAACTTCTTTGTCTGAATTTTTATGGCGGTTCTGCCATGTCTTTTGGTGAAAGCAAATCATTGTTCTTCAGGTTTATTGGTCATAAAAAGAATCTTATGTGTATCTGGGGGGTGGGGATGGGAGATACTAAGAAATTATTTTTTTTAATCAGATCTGTGATATCATTGGTGCAGAGAACAAGGAAACTTCCTCTATGAAGACAGATCAACTCCTCTGCCACTCCCAGAGAGTTTCCTGAAACCAGGGGTGTGCTGGAGCTAGCTCCAATCAACTGGTGAAAGACAATTGTTAAATTTTCAGTGTGCGGATTTACAGCTCAGAAATTGGCAAATGCTATAAATTGGGGTTTGATTTGTAGATTGTCCAGGTTTAAGAAAACAGTGGAGAAAATGTTAGTAACAAATTAAACTTAAAAGTCCATCATGAGTTCACATTTCCTCCTATCCCCTACCAAAAAAATTTTTAAGGTAGTTGCTAAACATTTGCCAGCAAGTCCCCCCATCCCTTGCTGGTGCTGGAGCACTGATGGCCCAAAGTCATATAGTCAGGATCAGAAGTGAAACTCAGACTCAGATCTTCCTAATATTGTAACTAGCGTTCTATCCACTATCTCAAACTGCCTCTCAACGAATGATTACCAACTTCAAATATTTTTGTTGAGTCATTTCAGTTGTATCTAACTCTTTGTGACCTCTTTTGGGGTCTTTTTGGCAAAGATATTGGAGTATTTTCTTCTCTAGTTCATTTTACAATTGAGGAAACTGAGGCAGACAGGGTTAAGTGACTTGCCTAGGGTCATGTAGCAAGTAAGTGTCTGAGGCTAGATTTAAACTCATGAGAATGAATCTTCCTAATTTCAAGCCCAGCGCATTATCCACTGCACCACCTAGCTGCCTAGCTTAAAATATATACCATATAAGAGTAAATTTATTATTTCTGTACCTTCTAACTGTCATTGTTTCCTTGCCCTTTGGTTCTGTCTTTACTAACTCCACTAAGATAAGGGGAAGTTTCCTATCACGTAATCTAATTAGGGGAGGTCACAAGATATAGGGGCCTGATTCAGAATCTGAAGATCCAAGTTGGAACCTAGATTTGATCACTTGGGAGATTATATGACTCCCAAGATTTGATCACTTGGGAGATTATATGACTCCAAGCAACCTCTGTAAGCAAGCTGCCTCACAAACTATGAATATCTTTATAAATGTTAACTATTACTATCATTATTATTGTTACTATTTCCAGATCTTTTGCTATCTTGGCCCATAGTTCCTATGGAGATATCCCACTTTGTCAACGTTTCTTTTAAAATATAAGATTTAGATTATTGAATACAATAGCCCAGACCTGATCCCACAATTTTAGAAGTATAGTGGGAATATTACCTTCTGTGATCTGAATACTCTATTAATAATGATAATAATTAGTGATAGCTAGCACTTACATAGCACTTTAAGATTTGGAAAGCATTTTACATATGTTATCTTGTTTAATCTTCACTACAGCCCTGGGCTAATATTATACCCATTTTACCAGATGAGGAAACTGTGACAGGCATGAGATTTTAGTGACTTGTCCAGGATCACACAGCTAGTGAATATTGGGTCTTCTTGACTCCAAATCCAGCCTTCTATCCACTGTGCCACCTAAGCGCCTTGATGTAGTTTGCACCACGCTTTTGCGGTCATCCTTGGCCAGGCTTTCCATCTTTTTTACATATCCCTTAAAGATCTCAGCTGTCAGAAACTCTCAGTGCATTGTTTCCTTTCAGTGTCCCCTTTCTTCTTTATTTTTATTTTATATTTTGCAATTGCTTCCAAAGGCAAGTCAAGAATGAAAGAAGGAATGAATGTATCAAATGTCTAGCCAAAAAAATCAGATCTTTAGCATATATCTGAAAGCTGAAGATGCTTTCACAATTATATCCTGTCTCAGTGCCAGTTTTTGATTTTATGTTATTGGGAACATCATCCATAGCGTGCTTCAGGCAGTGTAGCCTGTAGCATACTCCCAACAACAACGGCTCACCATTGTGCTTTCCCATATTTTCATATTGGTGTATACCATCCTTTTATGTCTCTTACTCTCACCCTTCGCTGGCCTAGAACGTGGTAGGTACTTAATGTTTATTGGTCTATTGATTGATTGTTCTCTCAGATCCATTTCTTTTGGACAAGTTATTGTTGTTGTTCTGTCATTTTGGTCACATCTGACTCTTTGTGACCCCATTTGGGAATTTTCTTGGCAAAAATACTAGAGAAGTTTGCCATTTCTTTGGATATTATTGTATTATACTCATAAAGCCCATCCCACCAAGTTTCAGTGATACCTCTGAGTTTGTAGTTATCCTTTTAAATTAAAATGTCAAGATCTCCCTGTTTCTTCTCCCTACATTCTTGTACATTGGCATGTAAATAGCTGAGACCAGAGTTTTCCCAACCTACTTCCCAGTTATTTTCACATCAGAATTACTGGGCACTTCTTACTGTCTGTGTTTTCCTTCTAGAGCGTACCTATTATCTTTCATATTGCTCAGTTTTCCAGATTTATTTGGAGATTTTTCACCGCCCTCACCCCCACCCCCACATTGAAATTTAGCTGAAAAGATTCTTGATCCAAATGAGCTGGTAACTGACAAAATGCATTTCTGCTAGGCTTCACAGGATGTCTCAAAGTTCTGTTAGCAAATGAGTCACTGGACCATTTTCATCAGTAGGTAAATTGAAAATGTACCTGCCTTCCCAGTTCATTTGCAGTCATTAATCTTTATAAATATATAATATCAATATTTTAAGAGGCCAAATGATATACTTATAGATTATTCTGCTTACCCATTGTTTTGAAATTAAAACTTAGTCATGTATTTTCTCTTCTTCCATTTTAATTTATCTTTCATTTGCTGTGTTCTGGAGAAAGGAGGAGGGTATGGAAACAAATCAAAAAGAAAAAAAAACAGACTAAAGACAAATCACCACCCTGCCAAACTTTACAGTATTTCCAATGGTTCATGAAATGTTTGACAGCAATATAATTGCAATAATGAGGTGGTTTGAGGGCCAGGTGGTGGTTTTAAACTCACACAGGATGTTTCTAGCCCTAGGCTTAGCTTCAGGCCAGGACCACTTCAACCAGGCCAAAGCTACCAATGGAATCCCTGTTGCTGGGTAACATACAAATGTGACATTTACTGGGTCCCTGAATAATGCCTTTCTCTGAGTAGCCAAAAGTACTCGCATATCAAACATGGAGAGGAAGGGTAATTTGAGATGTCAGTAAGTCTTTATGATTTAATTAAGACCTGAGAGACCGTCTAGGATTAGGATGGTTCCTCCAGTCCCTCAAGAAGGGATGCTCTGAATCCCTTCTTGAGAAAACTTTCCCTGGGTTGCTGCCTATAATGCATTGGTTCCTGGCTTTTTTTAGGCTCCTTTGTACCTTGCTTGTTTGCTTGTGTCTGTTCTTTTCTGGTTGATAGCCTGTGAATTTAGTGGTCAGGAAGTGCTAACAACATGGTTGAAAACCATTGTTCAGCAAGTGTTAGCTTTTCCCCTCAGCTTCCCTCTAGCAACTCAGTACTTATCAGCAACCTCCTTGTTATCTCAATCTAAACTCCTGTCTTAGATTGCCACACAGTGTGGGCTGAGGACAGATGTGACAATAAAAGGAAATATATGTATATTTCATTTATATGTATATATGTATGTATGTAACATATATAGTATAGCACACACATAGATGTGTATGTATACATACATGTGCACCTAACATACACATAACAATTGGTATTTATACAGCAATTTCCCTCCATTTAGTTTAAATGGCTGCATATAGATAATCCCTCATTAGTTGGAAACACAAGCATGTGAAGGAAGGAAGAGCCAGGTAATAACCTCATTCAAAGGTGAGTAAATTGAGGCTTGCATTGGTCATATGGTCAAGTGGTCTCATAGCCATAGTCCAATGACAGTGCTGTGATTATAACTCCAATCTCATGTCTCCTTGACAACCACAGCCTCCGGGGGACCAAAATCAAATCCACCAACACATTTTCATTTGTCCACTTCTGCAATTGGATTCTTTCTGCCACAGAATCAAGATAATTCTACGTGACAGTGATGCTTGATTGCATTGCTAACCTAGATTGTAACCAAAACCCATATAATACCCCTGGATGCCAAATTTGGTGGGGACATGGAACTAAAGGGAACAGAAATATTCATCCATTCAAAAAATACTTATTAAGCATCTATTTTGTGACTAAAGTCAGAGTGCCATCAGGTATAGCACAATGAGAACTAGATGTGGAATTAAATCACTTCAGTTCTAATACTAGCCCTGCTACTTAATACCTGTGTGACTGACTATGGTCAAGTCATTTTTCTCTGGGTCTTAGTTTCCTTATCTGTAAAAAGAGGAGGATTGTTGTAGATGACCTCAAAGGTCCCTTCTAGTCATAAAACCTATCTATGACAACAGTTCTTAACCTTTTTTATGTGTTATGGACCTCTTTGGCAGCCTGATGAAGCCTGTGAACTCCTCCTCAGAATATTTTTAATTGTATACACAAGATTATCAAGGGAATCAATTATACTGAAATAAAGTTATCACAATATTTTATTAAAAAACCAAGTTCAAGGATCCCACAATAAGAATTCCTGATAAGATTATCCTTTGAGCCAAATGACTTAAGCCTATGGTATCATTTAAGCCAAAAGGTAATTGATAGCAAAATCTTCCCTCTTCCTCTCTTTATACCTGCGATTCATGGTTGCTACATGCTAAAATAAAATGCCTCTGACATTGACCTCATTCTCAACACCTTCCAGATCTGACCTACCGCTTCCTATCTTCCTCTGTTCTCCTTCTCTAGCATGCCCTCTGGAAAACCCATTTTATTGTTAGCAAATACCCCTTCATCTTCTCACTTTCCTTCCATCTTCTTGCCCTTATGGTAACCTACCAGTTTCTCCCTGAAGATATCACATCCCTACCACTCTCTTCAGTATCTGGATGTTTCTTCTCTCATCCTTCTTGATTCAAAGAGCCAAGAAGAAAAGTACATACTATTGATTGTTATTATTTTAAGGAATGAATGGAGCTACTGAGTGAGGGTTGCAGAGTAAGGATTTCTTGCTTGGAGTAGCCTGGAAGATTGGAGGCATATTTCATATTGTCTTAACAGACAAATTCTCACTCCCACACTCTTTCTATTTTACCACACAACCCTCTTCTCTCTCCCATTTCAGGGATTTCTGGGCTGGTCTTGTAGTCTTTCTCTCTGCCTCAATCCTTTCTGTCTCTACTCAGATATCTATCTATCTATCTATCTATCTATCTATCTATCTATCTATCTATCTATCTATCTATCTATCATCTATCTATCTATTTATCTACTGTCTATCTATCTACTATCTGTCTATCTATCTATCTACTGTCTGTCTATCTATCTATCTATCTACTGTCTGTCTATCTCTCTATCTATCTATCTATCTATCTTTCTATGCTTTAATGCTCCCACAAATTCCCTGACTAGCTAGTACATTATTCTCAACTCCCATGATCTTTATCCTCAGTTATCCACAGTGATGACCCACAGTTTAAAACCATCATCTAGAATTTTGCTATTTTCATTATCCTGATCTCCCTCTCATCATAAACTTCTATCTCCCTCCTCTCCTCACTCTTCCTAAACCTAGCCTCTATTTTCACTGATACCTTCAGGTCTTATCTCCCTCCCTGTTCCCATCAACACTATTGTTGACTCACTTTCTTCCCTTCGATGGTCTTGACCCTGTGGGCATATATCTCAACTGTCCACTATCTTCTACCCTCTAATTCTATGCATCCTTGCTTTACTGACACTGGACAAAGTTGTCCAACTTTGAGCTATCTTCACTGTCTATTTTCTCCACTTCTACTCACCATGATGTTGAGCATCGTAGAAGGAAGTAATACAAGGGTGCCAACGAAAGTCCACTGCACAGTTATGTTATCTATTCAATTCAACAAATATTAGTCAACTACTCTTGTATGTGATACCGGACTATGTAGTCTCAAGTCAGCTCTCACTACCTTAGAGTAAAAGGCTTTTAACCTGGGATCCATGTCCATCGATTTCAGGGGGTCCACAGACTTGGATGGAAAAATATATATTTTTATTTCAATCTAATTGGTTTTCTTGGTAATCCTGTGTATGTTATATTATGCAATTAAAAGTATTATTCTGAAGAGGGATCCATAGGCTTCACAGGACTGCCAAAGGGATTCATGACACAATAACATAGAGACATAGAGAAATCCTTTTATTCTTCCTGATTAATTCTCTATGATGCTTTCTGCAAAGATGTTCCAAATCTTTTCTTCTCTTTTCAAAGGGAGCCCCCTCTATTATATCTTTTACCTCCCTTCCTTCTGATTAATTGAGAATATTCTTTTCTTCTCCCCTATTCCATATCCCAAAATCCTTTTGCTTGGGCCCCCCCCCCCCATTTTCTCCTCCTTTGCTCCAGTTTCTGAAGAAGGAGTGGCCCTTCTCTTTGCCAAGGTCAATCTTTCTATTTATTCTCTGAATTCCAACCCCTACAACCTCCTACAGAAGCTTTTCCCATTTAGTTATTTCCCATTGGTTATTTTGTCTCTCATCTTTAATCTCTCCTTATCTACTGACTCCTTTCCCTGCTGCTTATAAGCATGTTCAAATGTCCCCCATCCTTAAAATAAATAAATTACCCTCATTTGACATTGCTGTCTCAAGCTATCATACAATATGTGTCCTCCTGTTCACAAATACCTAGAGGCAGAAAAAGTCACCTCCACTGGATGCCTCCATCCTTACCTCCCACACATTTCTCAGCTCTTTGCAATCCGGCCCCTGACCCCAGGACTCTAGTGAAATTGTTTTCTTCAAAATTATCATATATTTTAGCTGCTTAACCAAGTAGCCTTTTCTCAGTGCTCATCTTATCTGAACTCTAAAGTTTGGGAAGCTGTTGAACTCCAGATATTCCTGTATATCCTTTCCTCTGTTTGCTTCCATGACCCTGATCTCTTGGGCCTCCTCCTACCTGTGTGACTACCTGTCTTCTGTCTTCTTTGTTGGATTATCACCCATCTCCTAATCAATAAGCTTATGGCTCTCCTAAGGCTCTGTCCTGGGCCTTCTTCTCTTCTGTCTTTGAGTCATCTCATCATTTTCCATGGGTTCAATTATTATTTTTTATTTTTTTATTATTTTAATTTGCTTGTGGCCATATAAGTACCTATAGCAGAATTAGGATCCAAACTCAAGTCTTCAGACTCGAAGTTCATTACTCTTCGTGTGACCCCCTCCTGTGAGAATTGCAATGGCTTAGAATCTATCAGCAGATTAAAGACTTTCTTCTGTGCAGTAGTTTTGTTCCTTCTACACAGTGATTTCCTTCTACACTGTGAGAAGTGCTGTGCGTAATGGACAGAGAACTAACCTCCCTAGGTTCGAATCCCTTCTCTGACACATACTGTGAATGACCCTGGACAAGTCACAACCTCTCTGTTTTGGAAAATTCTCTAAGACAGTGATCTGCCTTAATAGAGGGAGTTTTCTAACCAAGAGCTCCCTATACCAATGAAAACACAAGTCAGGGCCAAACCAGTAAATATGCAAATGCAGTGGTTGTTATTGTTGTTCAGTCATTTTCACTCATGTCCAACTCCTCGTGACACCATTTAGGGTTTTCTTGGCAAAGATACTGGACACCTGCTATTTCCTTCTCCAGGTCATTTTTACACATAAGGAAACTGAGGCAAATAGGTTTAAGTGACTTGTCCAGGGTCACACACCTGGTAAGTGTCAGAGGCCAGATGTGAAGTCATGAGGATTCTACCACAAAGATATCTTGCCTTCACTTATAAAATCAATATAACAGTTTTAGTAAGGTCACACAAAACATTTCTTCCTGCCTATCACCCAAATACAACATAAGCAGAACCTGCATGGGAGAAACTAGATTTCAGACACAAACTTGAAAAGACATTTTGATGGCCAGCGTCTCAGAGATCAGATGATGAAACGTTGAGCCATACTGTATTACCTTCCTCTTCCATTTGTCTTATTGTGAAAAGGTTTTAATAATGTTATTACCGGCCTTAGGACTAGATATGAGTGTTTGGGCTGCCACCATTCATTCATTCATTGACCTCACTGGGTTTTAGTTTACTTATCTGTAAAAGATGACTTCTAAGGCCCATTCTAGCTCTGTGATTTAGTCAATTAGTCTGATCAGGATAGAGCTCGCTGTATAACATGTAGAGTTGTAATAAGAAAGGTTTTTTTCACTTAGCCATATTTCACTTATGTTCAACTCTTCATGTCCTCTTCTAGAGTTTTCTTGGCAAGATACTGGAGTTATTTGCCATTTCCTTCTCCAGCTCATTTTACAGATGAGGAAACTGGGGCAAACAGAGTAAAGTGACTTTCTCAGGGTCACACAGCTATGTCTGGAGACTAGATTTGAACTCAGAAAGAGAAGTCTTTCTGACTCTAAGTCCAGAATTCTATCCGCTCTAGTTGTCCCAGTGATAGATAAGTACTTCATGCTAAATTCATCACCACAGATGATATAAACAACCCTAGAGCATTCTATACAAAGGATGGTTCTACAGCATTATCTTTGTATGTAAAAGTAGTCCATGCTACTAGAATGGAATTAAAACCTAAACTTAAGAAACCCTTCTTCGTCCTTTCTTATTGAAATTGACAGATATGTCTTATTGACAGTTGATGAAAGAAACTATATTGGTCTGACAGCATTTATTCAATAAAAGTCAAACAGATTGTTTTCTTCATCATTTTCACAGACCATGACCTACCACAAATTTGTGCAATTTCCATGTAAATTTATCCTTGTCTTCAACAGGTGATGCACAGTTTAAGAAAGGACCATTTGAAGACTGCCTCAAAGGATGAATGTCCTTCTCCCTTTATCATTCAAACTATTCCAATCACACATCTGGGAAAGAATCCCTGTTCTGAGTCCTAAGACTTCCTCTGATGCGTATCACCTGTGTGACCTTTGGCAAGTCATTTAGCTTTCCTGGTCCTCAATTTCCTCATTCATATAATGAGAAAGGTTAGACTAGCTGGCCTTCTCTAGCTCTACAATGCCAGAATCTCAAGATTCCCATGTAAGCTGCCTTTTGTGACAAAATCCCTGATGGTCCAGAGTAGGCTGGAATATTCTCAGCATGTGGTTTCTAACAGGTAACGTTATTCCTCCCATATGCTCTAAGAGTTAGAAGAAAACTAATGTTCTCAGGCAGGTCTATGTTTGCTTCTCTGATGGATCAAAACCATCAGTTAGTCATGACAATGTGTAGACAGCGAGCAGTTCACCAGTCATTTCAGTTACAAAGAAGGGCTTTGCAATGACTTCATGAAAAGGAGTAAGAACACTGAAGTGAACCACATCTATGATAGCAGGCATCTATCAGAGGCTGATTTTTGCCTTTCTAGAGTGAAAAGTGAGGCAACCAACAGGCAAGCTAAGCAAACTAATTCACTGAGCAAATTTTTATCCAGGCACCAGGAAGACCTGAGGGATCAGTTTGGACTCATATTCCATTATGCATTTTGAATTATTAAACATTACATGTTTGGAACCTCATTCTTCCGTATTACTTTTTAAATAATTCATCTGTATTTACATCAGCTGGACTTCCTGGAGCTTTACACATAGCAAGTGGCAGCCATGCTGAGAGAGTCACAACTGTACTACTATTGAAAGATATTAAAACATTTGTGATATATGGCAACAGAAAAAAAGACTACTAACCCCCAGTTCAGCCAAATTAGATAAAGCAGTAATTCTCAGTCTTCAGAAACCTGTGCTGCCCTTTTGTTTGATTTTGCAATTCACATTCTCCTGCCTCATCCCTGCCAAAAGCGGGCAGCATGGGCAGATATTGGCTCTTACAACTAGTGTGAATCTAAAGGGCGATTTTGTTTTTGAGAATTTCACAATCCCTTGAGTTAAATGGAGATACTCTGGCATGCTGTAAAACCAGGGCTGGGGAAAGGAGCACATGTGATTGTCTTCTCTGAAATTAACTCCGTGTGATGACTCCCAGGGTTGGGGGGGAGGGGGGAAGACAGCTCCAGAATCCAACAATCCAAGCACATTTCTCCTACAAACTTCCCTATTCCATTCAGGGCACCCCCATTTTCAAATCCCTCAGGTACCCACCTCTGGAACATTCAAAGATGGCTATCCTTTATTCTCCTCCCCCAACTGATCAATTGCCAGGACTTTCCAATTCTTCCTTTTACATTTCATATATGAAACCCCATCATTCCACACGCATAGTTATTACTCTTGTTCAAGTCCTTATCACCTATCACCTGGATTTGTTGCAACAGCCTCCATATCCATCTCCCTGCTTCTCACCCCTCTAGAACAAAGAAGTGGCCAAACAGATATTCCTAAAACAGATTTAACTAGGTTATAAATATACACACACACACAATATACATTATACTTATAAGATAAAATACAAAATCCTCAGTCTGGCATTTAAAACCCACCATTATCTGGACCCAAGCTACTTTTCCAAGTCTATTTCTCATTCTTCTCTTTCAAGTCCTATCCTTTACAGCTAGGTCTTAGTATGAATAACAAGGCCCATGAAGTGGTCATATTATTTGAAATTGAACTATTATAAATTATATGTAAAATATGATCATTGGTTCCAGCCCAACAGAAATATGCAATGAAAATTTGAATAATGCAATCACTTTATGGGATTTATTGTTCAAACTAATCAGAACCTACCTGTATAGTCAAATGGGTTTTCCAGCCGTTTCCCACATACGTTTCATCTCTTATTTCTATGCCTTGATACAGTTACATATCTAAAATGCAGCCCATCCCTCACCTCTGCCTCTGGGAATCCCTAAGTTTCTTTAAGATCTAGATGAGGTAGAGTTTTCCACACAATATCCCTAGCACTACAACAATTTTACAAGTATCTCCTCTTTGAAATTATTTTGTGATATTTTGCACATACTCTATATTTACCTATGCTGTGTCCTCCTCAGAAAGTAATCTCCCTGAGGGCAGAGACTAAGGTTGATTTTTTCTTTCTAGCCTTAGTGCTTAACACAAATATTTATTGAATTGGATTGAACTTTAAAAAGCTTAATCACAGATTAAATCGGAATAAGTGAAAATTCTGGAAATTCTGTCTTGTGTCCTAGACCAGTTGGGCTAATTTATGATTTCTTTTCAACTCCATCCTGTTGGAAGGCACAGGAGATAACACCATAGCTTTTTAGTCCTCACTTCAAATCCAGACTCAACTGCTCATCCTGTGACCCTGGACCTTGATTTCCTCATCTGTAAAATGGGAACGAGTGTAGTAATATCACCTATGTCACCAGGTTGTTGCGAGCACCACATGAGAAGACGTGCTCCGTGTTTCACAAACCATAATGTTCTATATGAAAGTCATCATTTATTCACAACATTTTGAATAGTACAGTTCCTTCTGATGCAGAATTTGTGCCCCGCCCCCTCCTTCTTTTGCATCCCCACAAAGAATTCTGCCACTAGACCATGCTGCTTCCTCTGCTGTATTCTCCCATTCCACTCCCCCTGTGTATCTCATGTCTGTCAATCTCAAACCCCCAGTAGTTCTTCATTTGTGTCCTTCTCCCCCTCTTTTGCTTTTGTGATTGCTGTGGTCCTGCCTGTTTGGCCCAGTGCAGTCTGGATTCAGACTGTCCTGAGGCTAGGAACAAGAAATTTCCAACAGCCTGACTGAATGCAAATTCCTCTGCTGCCCAAGGAAAGTGCAGGAGGTCAGGTTTCAATGGAGTATGGGATTCTATGCCAAGCGAGGAGATCAAGGTCTGAGTACCTCAAAGTACAGGAAGAACCAACGCTTCAAATGTCAGCGGTTTCAAGGACTCTAGGTCCTGCTGTTTCTGGAGTTGAAGCGATAATCAGAGCAGTGTATATGTTAGACTCCTTGCAGAGATCTCCAAAAGCATGGGCTCCTATAGGGTTTCAACCTAAGAATTTTATTTCCTTTTAAGACAAAGCTAACGGTGCAAACTAGCCACATGACAAGGCTGTTTTGAGGAGCAAAACACTATTTTACTTAATAAAGAAAAAAGAAAATGTTGGATTCAAAGAAGAAAATGATGTGGGAGCTAGAGTTACACTAGGAAGAATTAAAAAGCCATAACTTGACATTGCCTATATCCTGGGAGGAGGCTAGGCCTGCTGACATCTTTCAAGAGGTTTGGGGGAGGAAAAAAAATTCTTCCATATGTCAGTATATCCCAGTATTGTGATACCTTTTGGTATGTATCGAATGGCTCATGCAAATTATGCAAATGTCCTCATAATTAGCCTCAGAGTGGCTGGCAGCCTGAATCTCCTGGTATTCTAGGACTGAAGTTGGTGAGGGTCTTGGCCCCATTTCAGGAAGGTAGTAAAGTAGGAAGGCTGCATGTTCAAAAGCTATACAACCAGATTGGTGGCACCTCCTGACATACAAAATGTCACGTGCTGGGGGGCAGGAGGGAAGAGTGCTGGATGTGCTAGAATCTGGAGCAGGGCACATGGATTCCTATACACTGAAGGCAAGCCAAGACCCACAAAAGCAAGGACAAAAGTGCAAATGTTTGTTACACAATCTGTGGTCAGGAAACGATTCAACTCTCATGACTGTCAATGTTAGAAAATTGAGGTCTCTCAGGCAACTACCAAGAGCAAAGAGTTCTACACTGGAATGAATGAATGAATGAATGAATGAATGAATGAATGAAAAACATTATTATACACTTATCATGTGCCAAACTTATTGTGTGCTGGGGGAGTACAAATACAAAAATATAACAGTCCCTTCTAGGCTCTGCTCTGGACTACTAGACTTTGACACCTCAGCTATGATCTCATCCTGAAACTTCACTCAGTGCCTCAGGCATCCTAACCATGGATCATTCAGCCACCTTTGCAGCCTTCTCAACCTGGACTATACCTCTGCCAAGCCTGGGGGGCCTCCATTTTGTAGAAGGATCCAGGCTAGCCATCCTTCATTTCCTTCCTAGCTTTGCTTTTGCCTTCTGGGTTTAAAAACCATGTCTCCATGTGGGTACCTTCATTCCCTCCACCCTTTTCAGCTTCTTTCTGTGCATTGTCTTTTTTTTTTTGAGGGCAGGTATTGTATTTTTTGCCAATTTCTGCCAACATAAGCTGTTCATAAAAACCTATTCATAAAAAAAACCTGTTCATAAAAGCCTATTTTCTTCCTTCCTTCCTCCCTTGCCCTCAAGAAGATTTTAATTAAAATTATGGCTTTAAATCTTTTTTTTAAAAAAAATCCTTCTCCAATTGGGCAAGTCACTCTACCTCTCTTTTTTCCTTATGTGTGAAGTGAGGGGTTGGACTAATTTGTTTCTAAGGTCTCTTGCTGCTCTAACAGTATAAGAATATATTCTGACTCTGCGATGAGATAATAAGGTCTTCAAGTCTGTTTCCCAAACTAGCCTGCAAGTCCCATGGAGGCAGGAATCATATCTCATCAAAAACTCACCTAGTACAGTTTTTGACACATATCATATATATACGAAAGGTTTACTAGATGGAAAAATAAATAATAATAAAAGTGCTCTGCCTTTCTTTGTACCCTCGGATCTCAGCACAGTACCTGTGCTAATGTGGGTGCTTAACAAATGCTAGCGTTTAATGAATGCTTGTTGATTTAAGACTTCTATCCTCTGTGACCAGCTTTGAAATAATTCCAGAGACAAACACCAATGAAATCCATCAATAACCTGTCAAACTCTTGCCAAATAAATAAAGTCCAGACTCCTTGGATCTGGCACTCCTAGTCCTCCACACCTTGGCTACCAACTGCCTTTTCAAACTGATCTTCCTTTCCTGTTCTTCAAAAAGATATACACTTTAGTCAAGCTAGAAAATTTACCCTTTCATGAGAACTAACTTTTATATTCTGCTCTGTACCTTGCCCTCCTGACACTGCTTTTCCTTCATCCTCCTTCCCACATCTCTGCCTACTGAAATCCTACCCATTCTTTGAGGCCCTAGTCAAATGCCTTTGTAAAAGCTTTCCCAGTGTTCATAACTCAAAAGAAACGGCTTCCTTTTTTCAAACATGGTAGAATCATGGCATGATAGAATAAGAGCTGGAACAGACCCCAGAAGCCATGAAGTTCAACATCCTCCTTATTTTACAAATGAGGAAACTGAGGCCTAGGAGGTCAAGTATCTTGCTCAAGGTCACACACATAGCAAGCATCAGAGCCTTTATTTGAACCATGGTCCTCTGACTCCAGAGCCATGGCCCTTTGTGCTGGGCCACACACATTAGACTCTTCATCTTCTACTGCTGTATTATCTTTGTATGTCTTAATCACTCCCATAAAGAGAGTGGGTTCTTTGAGGGTTGGGACCATATCTAATTCATATCTGTTTCTTGCGGTACTTGGGATGGTGATTTGACTATTGTAAACTCTCAGTAAGCAGTTGTCAATTGAATCAAATCTATTTTCCTATCAAAATATTCCACCAGAGATATTAATGAATAATAAGAAATAGATTAATAGGGTATTAATAAGAATTAGACTGAGCATTTGGACCTTTGGCAAGTCACTTCTCTGAGTCTCAGTTTCTTCTTTGGTAAAATAAAGACTAAGGGACTTCTAATTTCCTTAAAGTTCATAAATGCTTTAATTCTTCAACTCTAAGTCCTCTCATCACATGGAGATACCTCCTTTATGGTATATGCCTTACATGAGATACTTCCTCACACACTGACAAAGGGTGGGTAACTAATTCAGGAGAGGATTCCCAGTGGAGCTTTTTCATGTTTATAAATTATGGAAATCATAAACAAAATTATAGAATGGCAAGCTACATTGTCTAAACCCAGGGGGTAGGCTACTGTTTCCTGTTGGCATGATAACCAGTGCTAGTCTTGACAGCCAAGGAGATCTGACTTTGAATCTTGTTTCACATACTTACTTGGCAACCATGGCTGTCCAGAGTCACTTAACCTCTCTGACCTTCTTTTACCTCTTCTGAAAAATGGGGAACATAATAGCACTTACTTCACAAGGTTGTTGTGAGAATAAAATGAAATGTTACATGTAAATGAATTTGCAAAATTTAAAACACTATATAAGCATACGGGCAGCTACATGGTGCAGCAGACAGAGCACCAAGCCTGGAGGCGGGAGGACCTGAGTTCCAATTTGACCACAAATATTTACTAGGTATGTGACCCTGGACAAGTCACTTAACCCTGTCTGCCTCAGTTTCCTCATCTGTAAAATGAACTGGAGAAGGAAATGGCAAACCACTCCAGTATCTTTGTCAAGGAAACCCCAAATAGCACCACAGAGAGCGGGACATGACTGAAACGACTCGATAAACAACATTATAAATACATTCTATTCATATGATTGACGTATTTTTCTCCAGAAGATTTCTGAAGTGACTTGGAACTTTCATCATTGCCCCTAGAAAAGTATTCTAGAGCCCAATAAATCTTTCTGCTGGGAAATTTCCTCCTGTTATTTAGCCTAAATTTTTCTTTCCTTAAATTCATCCCATTACTCCTACCCTAATTATAGTCCTTGTCTTGTGCTACATAATTCTTTTTCCCTTTAGTATTTACATCCTTCAGATAGCTGAAGACAGTGATCATGCTATCTGCCCAAATTTCTTAGTCCTAATTAATTTGAGCTATGTATAATATCTCTAAGATGCTTGTAAAAGCATATTCCTCTAGGATAATTTAAGCTGTTTGGGTCTATTTCCTCAAGTTTTTCTTTTCTGTTGTATTAGTCCCTCAAGAACCATACTTATTCAGTAAATTAGCTAAGTGACTGAGTCTGGAGTTAGAGAGATCTGAATTCAAGTCTAGCCTCAAACACTTGCTAGCTATACGACTCTGGACAAGCCATTTAACCTCTGTTTGCCTCAGTTTCTTCAAATGTAAAATGAAGAGAATACCAGTACCACCTTGCACCTTTTGTGAGGATCACATATTTGTAAAAGCTCTTACCACAGTGTCTAGCACATAGTAGGTACCACATTCTTACCAATTTTTTAAAAAAGAGTAATCCACTATTATTTAGAACATGTGTGCATTCACAATTCCTCCAGATGATAAACCTAAAGCAGTCAAAATCCCAAAGCTTCCAAGTATCTCCAAATTTGATTTGGCCAATGATGTGAGCATTTAATCAGGGTAAAGAACAGGTTTTTAAAATGCTAAGGTGATTATTAAATCCAAATCTGCTTTATACTGTTGTTCATATTTTGGCACACAGTACTTAGACACCAATTAAATCATAAAATCATAGACTCTTAGAGTGGGAGGGGACCTTAAAGGTCATCTCTATAAATATGAGTTATTATTATCCAGTCCAAACTCCCACCCAGTGCAGGAATCTTCCATGACATCTACCCGCCTCTGTTCAAACACTTCTCTGGGGAGTTCCTGGCTTCATAAGGCAGCCCATTTTGTTTTGTTTTGTTTTCAAGTACCCTTAATTGTTAGAAGGTTTTTCCTTATGCTGACCTGAAGTTTGCCACCTTAGTATTTCCAGCCATCCATCTGATTCTGCCAGAATAACAATATTATTATTATTAATAAACAGTAGTATTTATATAGCACCTACTATGCACCAGAAAATGTGCTAGGCACTTTATAAATATTAACTGATCCTCACAACAACCCTGAAAAGTAGATTTTATTATTGTCCCTATTTCACAGTTGAGGAAACTGAGGAAGATAGCAGTTAAAAGATTTTCCCAAGGCCACACAACTAGGAAGTATCTGAGGTCAGACTGGAATTCTGTTCTTCCTGACTCCAAGTCCAGTGCCCTATCCATTGTGCCACCTAGATGCCTCTTTGGCCTTCTGGGGCCAAGGTGAACAAATTGAATCCTCTCTTTCATATGAAAGAATTCGTAATACTTGAAGATGTCATTATATTCTTTCTAAGTCTCCTCTTTTACAGATAAAGAAAAAAAAGTTTCCAGCTCCTTCAAGCAATCCTTCCTTCTATGGTATGGTGGCCAAACTCTCCTCTGGAAAATAGCATCCTTCTGAATGTGACACAGAATTGGCCACAGCACTTTGTATCCAAAGTACTTTACTTAAAAGTATCTGAAGCAAGACTAACTTTAAGATAGGCTATGAAGTATGATTTGGGAATTCTTGGATAGCTACCATCATCACCCCCCCAAATATCTCCCTTACACTGATGATAAAGAATGCTAAATATAAATAATGAGAAACATATTGTTGGATATGTCCACTGTAGGAATCTGCAAATTTGTTATAAGGGTTTTGTTTTTCCTTCTTTTCTGGGGGTGGAGGGGCTGGGGTGGGGTGTTGGAGGAATTAAAAATAAATGCTTGTTAATTAAAAAAAAAATATTTTAAATCTTCCTTACCAAATATCCTCCTTTCAGCGCCTGAGTTTCTACCACTACATTTTTTTCCTTTTAAATTAAGGAACTCTGTCTCTAGAAATCCTGTTAAAATCTAAATATCCCTTGGTGAGGCAATATATTAAGCTGTTATTACTTTTAGATGGAGTAGTTTATTCCATTAATTAGTTATTACCTAGAAGAGCAAAGAATAGGAAGCTGAAATAACTAGACAAAGGACAGACGTGTTTGACTAGAGAAGAAATGGAATTCTAAGCTAGAACAAAATGCTACTGAGAAAGCTAGCCAAGGACCAGGGAGAACAGGGTGCGGGGTGCGGATTGTGGATGACTTTGGAGAGAAATGCAGAAAAGCTAGGTGGGAGGGCAAGGTGACAACTCTTTACCTCTATCACAATTTTTCCTCACATTAATCCTGCTCTGGACTAAGAGGGAAAGGTACTTCTAGAGCAGAAGTCAATTTTCTTTCAGAAGAAATGGTATGAGTCCATCTGATTTCAGTCAAGCCCCATCACAATTCCAAGAAATTCCAAGAAATAATCAAGTCTGAGTTCACATCCCATCTCTGATGCTTTTATGCCTTTATGACCCAAACAAGTCACTTAAATTTCCTAGGTCCCAGTTTCCTTATCTTTAAAAATTATTATTAAAATTTTATTATTTTAAATTATTTAAATTTCAATTATCATTAAATTAATAAATATATTAAACAAATGAATATAATAAATGATAAATAAACTAATAAATTAAATTATTAAAAATTAAAATTATTTTTTAAAAGGTTGGACTATCCAATTTAATAAAATTTATTAAGGGCCTATTATGTGCCAAGTCAATGTGCTAAGTAATAATTTAGCCTCTGGGATCCCCTGCCACTATGATCTATGTAACTACTATTCGACAAGCTTATGACTCCTAAGGCAAATTAAGCACACCATGGAATGCAGCTCTTCTGTGTTCAGTCTCAGATCTCAGAGAAGTTTCAGACTGCTCTGGGGGAATTATGGACCATTGTAAAGAAGATACAGCCCACCCAGAAAGAATGACTGTATTCAAGAAAAGCTGGCTAAACCTGAACCTCCCACAAAAGATAATGCTTCAAATATCTCCCAAGGCTCTTCTGTGGATTTGTATGGTTTGACTAATTTAGAATTGATAAAGTGCCTGGAGCTCCATCCCAGTCCTCTGCTTTCCCTATGTCTTCACCCTCTGTACCACTGTGGTTCTGAGAATTGGTTTTGATAATCCTTTTTTTTATATAAACTCTAGATTTTAGTAAAGGCCAGAGTTTGAAGAATCTGGACTGTGACAGTCCTTTGATATAAACTTTAGATTTTGAATTAAGAAGAGCCTGGACCTAATAATCTCCTTTGTTTAGAGGATGCCTTTTGATTTCAAGCAAATGGGACTTCCTTACCAGACCCTTCTTCTAGCATCCTAGTGATAAGAGAAAAACACAGATACCTTGGGTTGTAACTTCAGCTTTGTCAACTCTGTTAAGATGAACAACTTCAAAGGCCTGTTTAGGACAGGATGTCTGTAATCTGGATGATGGGACTTTTTTCCTTATCTTAAATCACAAAGGGATGCTATGGAAAGAAGATGCCCATAGCTTGGGATCATAAAACCCAACTGATGCCACTTTGTTTACAGTGTGTTTATCTAAGAGAACTCCCTTCTCACAGCAAAATGTATATAAGCCAGAAGATTCCTGTACTGGGGAGCCAGAACATCTTTCTGGCTCCATAATGCATTATGTTACCGTTTTCTTTAATAGGGAATTGATTAATTAATTAATTAAATCATAAAATGTATGCATTTAGCTTGTTGCCTTTTCTTTAACCAAGTTTTCAGGTCAACACTTTCTATTGGCAAAGATAAAATGACTTCTTGGGTACTTGGGGGGTTTGCAATGGGAACAGAACCCAAGACAGGGTCAGAGAGCAAAATCAAACAGCTCTGTATTTTGTAGAAAACACAAATTCTTCAACCTAGAAGGTCAAGAAGTCCTTCTCTTCACAGATGTTCCTTCCTGGTGTCCAGCTTCCAAAGGACTCAGGTACAAAAGTAAGAAGCTTGGTCTTTGTAGCAGAAATAAATTCTTAACAGGAATGTCCAAAAATCTAGCTCCAAGGCCAGAACAGGCTACACAGACACTTTCTGGGTTTCTGGACCCTCCAGTTGAGTAGGGGTGTTTTAATCAAAATCCAGTCTTTTTTTCTGACTCTTCATGACCCCATTTGGGGTTTTCTTGACAAAGATAGCTTGGTTTGCCATTTTCTTCTCCAGCTCATTTTTACAGATGAGGAAAGTGAGTTAAGTGATTTGCCCAGGGTCACATAGCTAGTAAGTGTCTGAAGCCAGATTTGAACTCAGGAAGATGAGTCTTCCTGACTCCAGTCTTAGCTCTCCATCCACTGCGCCACCTAGCTACTCTCTGCAGTGCTGCTTGCCACTCATCAAAGAGAAAGATAGGGGAAGACGAATAAATCCCTTCTTATCTTTTTTCTCCTCTTGGCTAAACGAAATTGGATTTTCTGGAAAGGTTTAAACTTTTCTCAATGTGTCTCATTGTCAACAGGAATGACAGCTCTGAATCTGTCACTTGGTATCAGGCAATAGATGTTGCCCGGTGGGGTTTTCCCCCCTTTTAATCCTTCTAGATTTGGAGCCATCATTGGCTCCTGAGAGCCCCAAACCTAAAAATAATTAGCAACAATTATTCATGAAATTTTTTTTAGCATATTATGATTGACAAAGCATTTTCCCCACAACAGTCCTATGAGGTTGAGTGGTAAGATGCATTGTAGCAGAGTAAACAGAAAGCAGATCTCAATGCCAGGAATCCCTGGGTTCATGTCCCATCTCTGACAAACACTGGTGATTTTGCATTATGTCACTTCAAATCTCAGTGCTCCTAGAAATTAAGGCTACTGTATGATGCAGAGGAGGTATTCATCTGCCTTAGCAGAAGAGGTCTCCCTTCCCAGGAGTTGTCAATACCTCTGAAATCAGAGATTTCAGATAGTCCATTCTATCCCATCTGTAGGAAAGGGAATTGAGGCTCAGAGATGTCCACACGGTATATGTTAACTCATGGTCACATAGCTAACACCAGCATCAAGATTTGAGCCCAGATGTCATACACAAAAGTTTAAACCTCTCTAGAAAATCCACTTTCATTTCACCAAAGGAAAAAAAAACCCAGATAAAAAGGGATTTATTCATCTTCCCCTAACTTCCTCTTTGCTGAGCAGCAAGTCTAACATTCTTTTCTAAGACCTCACCCAGATAGTGATGAAGCCATGTCTCAAACTCAAAGCCAGGTGCAGTCTTTTTCAATTACACCAGTCTATCTCTCAAATCATATTAGCCCCTTTGCCAGTGGGGGATGGGGGAAGATGGAAGGAGAGTTGGCAGGGGAAGAGAGAAACTCCTTGAGGACAAGGTCTATTTCACTTTTGTCTTTGTTTCTCCAGTGCCTAGAACAGTGCCTAGAGAGTTTTCTGCATAGGCAATATATATTATGGATAGAATGCTGAACTTGGAGCCAGAAAGACCTAGGTTCAGATTCCATCTCAGACAACTACTAGGTGCGTGGCCTTATGCAAATAAGTTGCTTAAACTGAACCTCAGTTTTATTTGCTGCAAAATGGTTATAATAACAGGACCTTGCTCACAAGGTTGTTTTAAGGATCACATAAGATAATGTAATCTTATATTGAGAGCTAGTATTCTAGCTCCCATTCTCAAAAGCCTAGCAGAAAGTGTTAAAAATCTACTGTCAATTATTTTCTAGTAAAAATAGTGCTTAATGCATATATTTTCTTATTGCTGTGTTTGTCCTTCGTTCTGGAAGAGGACCATGACATCAAGATGATGACATGACTTGCAATTGACTTTGATTTGAGTGAGGGAAGGCTGAACATTTTCTTATATATCTGGAAGCTTATGCCTATCTCTTGTCTTTGGAGGGGGGCAGGATCTGCTAAACAAGTCACTGACCCTAGAATGGCTGGGATTCTCTCTTTTGACATTTCGAGGTTCACCACCCCCAGTTCAGTAGGGTTCTTTGATGCATTTCCTCATCTTCTTTTTTAAATTTGATATAGTTTTATTCCTGAGAATTTGAGTATTGAATTTCTACATGTCCATGCTTAACTGAGCAGAGTGCTCCAGGTCTTTTCCCTACAGAGGTCCTGTTGCATAGTATTTCTCACCTGGAAAGAATACCAGTTCGGTTCTCAGAGTTATAGAACATTAGCATAACCACAGTGCCAGAAATGTAAACACGCAGGGTCATCCAAGTAAACTAAATGACTGGCTAATCCATCACGAGGCGTCAGGACCCCCACTGAACTGAAGGGAGAAGGAGGGGAGGTGATAGCTTTAACCCAATGAGCAGACAGTGTTTCTTCCTTTCAATTTGCAGGGCTGCCACGTTTGAATATGAATATGTTGCTTATAGCCAAATTTTAGTGACAGCAGCCTGTGGCGTCTATCACTGTTTGCACTTTTACTCTTGCTAAAAATAGGCTCGCAATCTTTGAATTCCTTCAGTGTCCACATCTGCAGGAAGTTTGTTTTTTTTTTATGTGCTTATTGGTGGTTATTGTTGGACTTTTTTTCCCCCTTTTTCTTTCTTCTCTATACATTAATGTTCTTTCCCTCCCTCCCTCCCTCCACCCACCAACAGCCCCCTTTGCCTCCCTTGCCTGGATTAAACTGTGTTCGGAATGATGATGACAAATAGTGCTGGCTCAGACAGGCCCACAAAGGTTCTCAGTTATTATCAGAGACTTCAGTCTTTGTGAAGTTTTCAGGGAAGGGATCACAAGGTTCACTTCAAAAGGCATCTCATTTGGGTTTCAGAATTAAAGTGACCAGAGATAATTGGGTCAACTGCTCATGTCAGCTAACAAGGATGGGAAGTTAGTGTCACAGCAAGAGAAGGTTAAAGCCTGGAGACGAGGAGAAAACTGGGGGGCTCAAAGAGGTTAACCTTGTGAGATCATTAAGAGATTAAAAGATAATTAGGTCAGCTCCCCCAACCCCCAAATGCGATAGATTCATACTTCTGCCTTCAGAACCAGGTAGCAGCACCCTTTCAAATGGGCTGAGCCAACAACTTGCTCCCTTTCAAAGAGGGAAAACATTTATTTTTCTATGTGCTTCTTTAGTGCTGTGCAAAATGATACCTAAAGATGACAACAGAGTTTCTTTCAGAATTACTAGGCGAATGTCCATTTGCCTTCTTTCTCCCTGGGTGCAGGAACTAACAAAAGGCCCAAAGGGTGCTTTACTATAGATGTTTTCAGAAATGACCTAAAAAGAGGTGTCATGGTACAGTGGGCAAGAGAAATAGAGTTGGAATCAAAGGATCTGGGTGGTCAATCAACAAGCATTTATTAAGCCTCTACTAGGTTCCAGACTCAATGCTAGGCACTGAATCCCAGGATCTGGATCCCGGACCATAAGCAAATCATCTTAATTCTCTGGTCCTCAGTTTCCTAAGTAAAAGGAGAGGGTTGGACCAAGTAATCTCTAAGGTCTATTCTGATTCTAAATCTTACAACACTTTTTAAGCTATGAGATGGGAGGTACAAGGCCAAAACTGGGAGTAGAGAAAAGAGCCCTAGATTGGAAGCCCAGAGATCTGTGTTCAGGTCCTGATTGTCATTAATCAGCTGTGTCACGTTAGGCAAGTGTTAGTGTTTTCATATGTAGAGTGAAGGAGTGGGACCAGATGACCGTTAAGAGCTCTTCCAGCATTAATGTTTTCTAGCATTTCCACAAACATATGCTAAGCATCTTATGAGGCAAAAGACTCTGTGCTGGGTACCAAAGACACAAAGAAAGACTTGGCATGATTCCTGCTGACAAGGACTTTACAATCTATCTGAGGAGGGAAAAGAGAGTGGGCAATTACACAAATAATTGTGATAAAAAGAATAAGGGTAAAGGAAAAATCATGGCAAAATACAATGAAAAATTCAAATAAGGAGAATTCATTCTTAGCCAGACAAATTGGGAAAAGATTCATAGAGAAAGGAATGTGAGTTATTGATTGCCTTAAAAGAAGAAAGAGATTTCATTAGACAGCATGTGTGTGTGTGCGTGCGTGTGTGCGTGTGTCTATGTACACATGGAGTTTAGAAGAAAGGAGGAATCAATTCCAGATAAGAACAAAGGTACGGAGATGGGGCAAGGTGAAAATGGGAGACAGAAAATAGTCCAGTTTGGCTGGAATGCAGGATATGTACATGAAGGAAAGTAGTGTGCCTGGCTCTAAAAACAGAAGCATAAATCTGTATAATTTGGGAGGGAGGGTTGGAGGAGTCAGAAAAATGATTTCTTAATTTCTTAATGCTCTCTTAAGATAAAGCCTGCCAGGCATCCCAAAGAGAAGGACTGACATATACAAAAATATTTATAGCAGCTCTTTTTGGTGGTGGCCCAAAACTGGAAATCAAGGGGATGCCCATCAGTTGGAGAATGACTGAACAAGTTGTGGTATATGAATGTAAAGGAATACTATTGTGCTATAAGAAATGATGAACAGGAAGACTTCAGAAAAACCTGGAAAGACTTATATGAACTGATGCTGAGTGAAGTGAGCAGAACCAGGAGAACACTGTACACAGTAACAGCCACAGTGTGCAAGGACTTTTTGATAAACTTAACCCTTCACAGTAATGCAAGGACCTAAAACATATCTAAAGGACTCATGATGCAAAAATCCTATCCACATCCAGAGAAAGAAGTGTGGAGTTGGAACACAGAATGAAGAAAACTATTTTCTCTTTTGTTGTGTTTTTTTGTTTGTTTTTCTCATGGTTTCTCCCATTTGTTTTAATTCTTCTATGCAACGTGACTAATGTGAAAATGTGTTTAATAGAAATGTATCTATAGAACCCATATAAGATTGTATGCCATCTTGGGGAGGGAGAGGAAGAAAATCTGGAACTTCTGGAAGTAATTGTTGAAAAATGAAAACAAATAAATTAATAAATTTGGAAAAAAAAGAAAAAAAAAAAGATAAAGCCAGCCAGGCAGGTTGGAATAAGATTTTGAAGGACCTTAAATGCCAGAGTTAGAAGTTTATACTTTATTCAGTTTTATAATTCTATGATATCTACTAGATGGCATATGCTGTTGAACACTCAAATGTGGGGAAAGGAGTAAGAGACTCAACCAAGGTGTCCCTTCCCTGAAATCAGCACTGATTTAGAGGAGCAATATCTTTTCCCCAAGACAGTCTCATCACTGTCAATGGATTAGATTTCAGATCAGATTTATTGCTGGAAGAGACTTTTAGAGGCCATTTAGTCTAACTCTTCCATTTTACAGATTAGGAAACTGAGGCCCAGAGAGGTGATATATCTTCCCTAAAGCAGTCATGCAGTCGTAATTGGATCAATGGATTATAGATTTAGAGCCGAAAGGGTGTCTAGTTTAATTCCTTTGTTTTATAGTCGAGGAACTGAGGCTCAGAGCATTTGGGCAATTGTCCCAGGTCACCCAGGGAATAAATAGCAGAGGTAGAAGTCAGCCCCTCTGATTCCAGATCCATAGTTCTTTCCAGTATACCACACTACCTTGGGAAGTAGAATCTGTATGCTGACTACAAACCCAACCCCTGGGGAAATGGTCCCATATATCTGGCCACATTTCACTAGTTGTGTTTAATGAGGCTTATGACTAATAGGCAAAAATTCTAATACACTTTCTCTCCTGTCGAGGTCATTCTAATTGCATTTTGCTCTTTGCTGCATAAACCTCTAGCTGCTCCTCTGCAGACCAATTTGTCTGGTGTTACACCAAATACCAAAGGAAAGAAACTCTGTAAAGCCTTAATTGCAAAATCCACAGCTGCATTGTCCACCTCTAAGGGTCTAATGATGGCTAGGAAGGTAACCCAGTTCCCATTCCTGCCAAATTCCACATCCTGGAGTTGGTTTCTAGACACATGCAAAGACTCTTCTCCAGCTACGTCTGCTTCTTCCCTACATAACCAATCCTTTACCCCTTTGCCCCTCTCTGGATATCATTCCAGGAAGGTTGCTGTAATATGTCTGATGGTAAAGCATCAGAGTCTCTGATGGACTAAACCTTATCTTATGAGACTTTTTTTTTGCCTCAAATGAGAATGTCATGCGATCCAACACATTTTTTTAAGCACTTGTTCTAGCTAGCCCTACATATGGCCCAAAGGGCTATATTCCCCCCACACACACATACACACATATATAAAATATACATATAGTACAGACATACCCTGTTTTATAGAAGAGAGTCTCTAGCAAGTCTCTAGTTAGTGATATCTGTCAGCAAATCCCATGTAGACATTAACTTAGATTATAAAATTGGAGAAATGTTTCCATGGAAATAATCTCCAATAGACTAAGTTGGAACTTTGGGCCAGGAATCAGTTTAAAAAGTTGAAAGGCCAGAGGTGTGCTTCTATAGCCCTTTCAGAAACTGGTCCCAATTTCTTGAATCTAGGTAGGATCTTTTCTTCACTATAACACAAGATTTCTCACAGCCATCCTTTGCCAAAATACAGGTAATTTCTCCTACACACATCTCAACTCCACATAACATGTCCTATAACTTTTCTCTCTTTCTTTCATTTGAATGTTTAGTCTACCAGTCAATATTGTAGACCCCAACCTGAAAATGCCTTAAAATGCGAGGTTCTAAATCTATAAAATCATAGGATTTGTAGCCAAAAGGGATTTTGGAGATCATTTCAACTAGACGTGTAAAATGAATTAGGGTATGACTTTGCTAAATTCAAAATTCTAAAAATTTCTAATTCTAAAAAACAAATTTACTTAAAACAAGGAATGCCTTTATCTTACTCTGTGGTTGCTGTGAGCTCTCCTCCCCCTCACTCCTTCCATTTATTACAATCACTTCCTTCTCTTGGGATTGCCCCAAGAAAAAGATTGTCCTTCCTGTCTCCCTTGCTGTTTCTACCTACTAAAATTCTTCATTCAAAGGTCCAGTGTAAATGTCACCTCCAGGAAGCCTTGATTCCTTCATCTAGAGGTAAGTTTTCCAGACTCTTAACTCTGATATCCTTCTATTTATGTTAGGCATTCACCACAAAATTTTCTTTACATTACCTGACTAATATACTTTTCTTATCTTCTCTCTGAGGTTTGCAAGTTCCTTGAGGCCAGAGATTTGGTCTTCTATATTATCTTTCTATCTCCCTCAGTACCTAGTACATAAGAGACTCCAAGACTAGTAAATGATGAATGAAATCAACAAATGAGATTGAAGGACCAATGAATAACCTTAGCCCAGAATCTTCTTGGGCTTTTCTTGTCCAGGAGCATTTAAAGAGTCATAGAAATTTAGACTTTAGAGATTATCTAATCCAAATTCTTGATTATAAAGATGAGTAAACTAAGAACAACTTGCCCAAGATCCCACAGTGAATTAATGGTAAAACTGGAACTTGAACCTGGGTCTTGGACTTCTAGTTCAATGTGTACCTTTTTGCCTTGACTATAAAAATTAGGTGCTTAAATGTAAACAACCTCTTTCAGCATTCTTCACAAAGGAATTCATCTCTATCAGTAGAATTTTAGATTAGGTAGAGAATATTTTGGTTCAGAATGAATTACACTTTACAGGCTACTGTCTGGTTCATTTTATTTCCTCCTAAGGCCAGCATTTAGACCGGAGATTCTTAACCTGAGGAGTCTATGGACCATCAAAGAATTCATGGGTAGATTCCAGGAGGTCCATAAAGGAAAAAAATACATCTTTATTTCAGTATAATTGGTATCCTAGGTTATCCTGTGCATTTTATTTTAAGTCTTGCCCTGTCTTACTCTGAAATATCCAACTATCCCTGAGGCCTTTTCAACAAGGGACATCCCTCCATAAAGCCCATCCCCTTCTCCCATTGGTGAGTTCTTTCTGTGTGCCTGGCTTCCTGAATTCAAAATCATGCCCCTATCCAGAGACCTTCATTCCTATACAAAATCCCAGAGTTCCCTCTTCTGTGTTGTCTTCCCTCATTCAAATATAACAGGCAGGGAACTACCTTTCTTTTGGTTTAGATTTGTTTCCCCAAAGCTTAGCAGAGTGCCTGGGGCATAGTAAGGATTTAATAAATATTAATTTCTTTCCTTCCTAATGCTGGAGGACCAGAGGCTTCACTATATTTCAAAGGGGTCCATGACTCAAAAATCTTAAGAATCCCTGCCATCAAAGTGTCTAGAACAGAACTGAATTTAATTAACCCCTACATATACACTCCTCATACTGACCTAGCCTCTTTGCTTAACATGAGAACAACCCTGCGCAGACTAACGTACAGAAGTACACATTTTTGCCTTCATGTGTTCTTTTTTTAAAAGTTTCAACAAGATATTATTGTGAGAAAGCATGGCCAGAATCACCTTTAACCATCTAGTATGACTATTGACTTCTCTGCAGACTCACTGGACCCAGAGTCTGACCATTCAGCTCTCTTAAAAGGGTAAAAACTCTTTCTCTCTGTCTCTCACACGCACACACATACACACATACTCTGACTCTCTCATTCTCTCACATACTCTCACAGATACTTCTTCATTCACTCTCTCTCTCATACTCTCTGACTCTCTCTCTCTCTCTCTCTCTCCCTCTCTAACACACGCACTATCTCTCCCATACACACACTCTCTCTCATTCTGTCTCACTCTCATTCTCTCACACTCTCTCACTCTCTCACACATACAAATTTCTCTGTGTGAGTGTGTGTATGTGTGTGTCTCTGTCTCTCGCATGCCTTAAGTCTCATGCGTTCAGCAGTTTCATCAGGTGTGGATCTACATGTGGGTTTACACACTCACACCTGAACATGTGCGTAAAAAGGTAGAGATGAAGAACAAAATACCCAGCTTCCAAGATCAGCTCACACATATACAACAGGCACAGCTTTCCTCAGACCTCAGGAGATTGGGGGGCCAGAATTGCCTCAAGCTGCCCTTTCCACAGCAAACTTTTAATCTGCTTGCAGCCAGGGAGGGTAGAAGCTAGGCTGGGGAGACAGAAGTGACAGCTTTCTCTGTCTCCTGCCAACAGAAAGCAGCAGCAACAGTAGTAGCCGGAAAGGTCGACACTGACAGTGCAGCAGCTGTCAACCTCCTCTCCCCACCCCCATCTCCCACCACCCATTCCCATCTGGCATAAGTAAGGAGTCACAAGGGTAGGGAGGTGACACTTGCACCTCCCTGCTCCCCAGCCTTCACTCGGCAGAACCCAGAAGATGAGGACAGCCCTGAGGGCATGCAGTGTTCTTGGTTTCCCCTTCCCCCAACTTGGCCTCTTTCCCCTAAGGCTAGCTGTGAATGCTGGGATGCAAATGCTGTTCAGGGATGCATCCCTGTTCTTCTTCTTCCCCTGATCAAACAATGGAACCAACGTTTCTGAATCCAGAGAGAACAGTCCAGTAATTAGTTGAGGTGGCGGGGCAGCAGGAGCTCACATTCTGCTCTCTAACTTGGAGTCTGATCTCAGCTATGTAGATTGCAAAACCTACGTCTGAGGCTTTCCAAAGAATTGCTTTCTCTCAATTTACATGTCTTCTAGGTCCCTGTGCCGCTCGTTTGTCATGTCCCCTGTTCCTCCACACTCTCGGGTCAGTCCACCCTTTCTCACAGAGCTATCACTTCTCTTATAATATAAAGGTAGGACTGGTCTTGTGTTTTCATTGGCATAGGAAAACAGCTGTCAATTTTTTTTTTATTTCAGGCTCCCTTTACACTCTTCAAAATCATAGAGGACCCTCCAAATAGCTTTTGTTTAAGTGAGTTATATCTATCTATATTTACTATATTAAAATGTCCTAGTATTATTATATAGATAGTGTTGACCCTGTGGACCCCCAGGAGTCTCCAGACCACACTTTGAGAACCACTGGTCTAAGGAAATTGTCATACAGCCTGGAGGCTTCTCTGAAATTTAGAGTTTCCTGAAACCATAAAAGGTTAAATGACTTGCCCAGAGTTACAGAGCATATGAATGAGAGATGGGACTGGAGCCTAGGTTTCCTTGGCCTTGAGACTGGTTGTCTATCCTCTCCACATGCTGCTCATTTCCTATAAGGTAATAAATCCTATTTACATAGCTCCTTTCACAAAGTGTTTTTCTCACACCATCACTATGGGGAAGGTAGCATAAGAGACATAACTATTTTACACAAAGGGAAACTGAGGTAAAGAGAAGTTAAATGACCTTCCCATGGTCAAACAATGTCATAAATAGAACGTAACTGAGATTTTCAGAATCTAAGACTGGCACCTTCTCTACTATGTCACATCTGCCTCTTTTCTAAGTTACTGTCAGCCACTTTTCTAAGTTATAAAGCTGTTTTGATACCAACTGTCTCTTCAGTCCACTGACCAGAGTTGTTCAGCTAAGAAGGACTGTGTCTGCATGTATTTCAGTGTATGTGTTTATCCTAACAACCTGCTAACATGCTAACAACATGTTAACAACCAAAAGAACTGTCCCAGAATTCAAATGTACAGATCCATGATTATAAGCCAGGTTGCTGGAAGGAGAGGGTCAGAAGAACATGCATAGCAAAAATGCCCATGCCCATGGGCAATGATACAATGAGAACCCCTATAGCCTAACCCAAGAAAGCAGAAAATCCCTACCTCTGGCAGATATGAATCCCTGTGGTCATAGAACTGAAGAGAGAAGGTCATTGAGTCCAGCTTCATTTTAAAGATGAGGAAACAGATCCAGGAAGGTAAAGGGACTTACCCAGTGTCCCACATAGAGGAAGTATCAGACATGAGCTTTAACTCCTCAAAGCACTGCTCTTTCTACTGTATCCCACTCACTTCAATTCAGCCTCATAGATAGCTTTAGGGGAATCCTAGGGTTTCCTAGAGCTACCCCAGCCTGGGAAAGAAACAGGAGTTCTGACCCCTAAAAGCATAATGGGAATGACACCAAGACACTTACAATGGGGAATGTCTCTGGGTCATAAGGGATACAAATGGCCATTGGGTACCTTTTTGGAATGACCAATAGAGTGGCCAATGGCCACTTTAGAGTGACTGTATGTGAATGTGTTCCTATATATATGTGTAAACCATAGTCTAATAGAAAACTTTCCTGTTCTCAGTAAAGAAGTACGGAATTTCATATGCAGAATGTAGAGTGTTGCATCCCAAACATGGTTGTCTTGTCATTCTGTTTTGTTTAACTTTCCTTGTTACAAGGGAGAATTTAAATAAAATCAATCTAAATCTTGTGCAATTATAATGAACCTTTATGGACCCAGTGAAGAAATGGAGGAAATGTGCCCCATTCTTTTGATGGAGAGGCGGAGGATTATGGATGTGCAGTGTTGCATACAAAGTCCTTACATCAGTTGTTTTCATTTAATTATTGTTTTTCTTTATAATAAGGGGAGGACTGGTGAAGGAAAGGGCATATCTGGAAATGTCTATGGTGTAAAAACAAAAACAAACGGCAAAACAAAACTTAAAGACCAGACATCAAAAAATAGTACAAAGAACCAAAGCCCCAAGACTGAGTTCCAGGTCCAACATTTACCAGATGTGTGGTTTTCAGTCACTTGACCTCTCTGAAGCTCAGTTACCCCATCTATAAAACTAGGATATCAGTATAGGCATTCCCTATTTCCCAAGTCACTTAACCTCGCTGAAACTCAGTTTCCCCATCTGTGAAACTGGGATATTAATATTTGCATTTTCTACCTCCCAAGGATAGGATGAGAAAAGCATTCTACAAACTCTAAAGTACTGGATAAAGTGAGTTGTTATTCAGATAATATTTATGTGATCATATGTCATTTCCTGCCATGTTCTGGTGAATGAGTCTAAGTAACTAGACCATGTGTTATACTTATTATATTCCCTTCTATCACCTAGTATTTGTGAAGATTCATTAAATATTTGTTGATTGGCTGGCAGATGTCTTTTTTTGGAGGGTAAACTTTCAAATTGGCTCCCACTCAGGATGGATTTCCCTAAACCCCAAAAAGGCCCCAAATTGCCTTTTGATCAAATGTTAGAACTAGACAAGACCTTGCAGGTTATTTTGTCCAACCCCTGTCCCCCTCTTTTTTTACAGGTGAAGAAACTGGGGCCTAGAGAGATGAAATGATTGGTCCAATGAGAGTTAGTGGCAGAGTAAGGAGTTGAACCTAGGACTTCCTTCCTATCCTATTTCTTACTTCTTCTAGGCAGTGAGGTTTGGCTGAATTTAGAAGCAGCACAACCAACCCTCCTCATAGACACTGGCCAGTCTCAACCTGAGTGCAGAAACAACAGACAATATAAGAAGGAAACATCTTCAATGTGTTTGCAAGTTCTATTGTTCTTAACACAAAAAAAGAGAACCCCCAGCCTCCCTTGGAGACACTGATGTCATCCAAGTGTGATTTAGTAATCTATCTGGGGACCACTGCCCTAAGTAAAGTACATACAGACTCTACAACCTTTTGGGTTCACAGAGCAGATCCAACTGATTCCCATATGCCTATCTGAAAGCCAGACCTTATATGGACAGAAGCCTACTGCCACATTCCCTTTCCTCTCCTCTACCCCATCATAAGGATATTTTTTAAAAAGTGCTGCTTATTCCATAGGCCAAATGCCCATTGGCCCTTTGGGATCATCTGATCCCATGTGTATGAGAATGGATTCCATTGTGCCGTGTCTGTAAATATCAATGCGTTTTCCTGGAAAAAAAATTTTTTTCTCCATTGCACTACCCACATGGGCACAGATGGAGGGTTTTATGTGGTAGCCCCTGTTTACATTTCCATCTCCAGAGGCCCATCAAATGCCACCAGTGTAGCCCACACAGGAACATGATCCCTCGGGCAAAGACATTAGTCATGATAGGTCAAGATGCCCAAGGATGCAATAACCCAGTGGTACACTCTGCAGCACCTCCATACGCACACATATTTCACTGAAGGCAGATGCCAGGTGTGGCACAGAAGGCACATTGAGAGGAAGGTTTTGCTTGAGAGAGGGGGGAAGGGGAGGAGAAGCAGCATTAGAAACACAGAAAAAATCATTTCTGAATTTCAAAACAACTAAGCAAAGCCTGCCCCCCCTGAAAAAGTAGGGTATATTGTTCTGCAAGTGGCTCATGCAAATTTCACCATGTATTCTTAGTTCTATATTGATGGACATCTATTAATCTCAGTGGATTTTTATCTTTTCAGCATCTTGCTGAATTGATTACAGAGGGAGTTTATTTAGGAAAACAAGGATTACTCGGCTCTGAATAAGTCATTGACACCTCAGTCTCACACTAAGACAGCATTTACCAAAAAATGTCAACAGATTGCTTCTTGCCTTTGACTTGTGCAGACATCAAAAGCTTATTTTTAACAGAGCATTTTACTTAAGCTCCCTCAGTTGGTTCAGGAATTTAGAATCTGTCACAGAATCATAGGCTGACTACATAATTTGGGTTAAGCGGTTCTCTTTCATTTGACTGATTTTGCATAAATCAGAAGGGCATGCTTGACTATGGCCCTCCCTTTATACAACTATATCCTCTGTACCATGAACATAGTAAAATTTGCCCTTTCTTCCATATGTGTTCATGTTATATTTTGGGTGGATTTCCTCTCTTTCTCTTTTCTTCCTTTTCTTTTTTTCTTCCTTTCTTTTTTCTTCTCTTTTCTTTCTTCCTTTTTTCTTTCCCACTTTCTCTTCCTCTCTTCTCTGCTTTCTTTCTTTTTCCTACCTTTCTCCCTTCCTTCCTTCTTTGTCTCTGTCTCTGTCTTTTTTCTATTTTTTTCTGTTTCTATCTCTCTGTGTGCCTGTCTCTTTCTCTCTCTCCCTCTCTTTGTCTCTGTCTGTCTCTGTCTCCCTCTCTGTCTCTGTCTGACTCTGTTTCTCTCTGTCTCTATTTCTCTGTTTCTGTGTGTCTCTCTCTGTGTCTCTGCCTCTCTCTGTGTCTCTCTCTGTGTCTGTCTCTCTCAGTGTCTGTCTGTCTGTCTGTCTGTCTCTCTCTCTCTCTCTCTCTCCCTCTTCCTTTCTCTCCCCAACACAGCTTAGTTGCTATGCAAAAGCTTAGAGAGACTGCAAGGGGATCAGTTCCAGAGTTTGGTTTGATGTGAAGCAAGCCAAGCAAATGAAGCTTGTATGTGATTTGACAGAGTTTTCCTGTTTGCCTGTTTCTCTCATCTGGAGACTGAGGGAAGGAGAGACGCGCATCATTTTGTGAGTTCAAATGATACTGGTCTGATTTCCTCCAGCAATTCATATGACTCAGTAGACACAGCTCCGATATTACTTCACGGTTTCTCTGAACCACAAAAATGTCTACTGGAGACCTGATACAGTTACAAGGGCTAATATCAAAAGACAGATTTGTGAAGACTAAACAGAGAAAATTTCCTTTTCCTTCCTTCAGATCTTACATTTAGAGCTGAAAGGGGTCTGAGAAGTCATTTCGTCTTCATTCATTCATTCATACATTCACTCATTTATTCACTTAACAAGCATTTATTATGTGCATACTGTGTACCAGACACCAAGCTTAAGTGCTGAGGCTACAAAGACAAAAACGATCCAACCTTCTCATTTTACAGATGTGGAAACTGAGACCCACAGAGATGAAAGGATTTGCCCAAGGGTCACAGGCAAGAAGTGGTGGAGGCGGCATTTGAACCCTGCTCCTTTGACTCCAAATCTAGTCTTATTTCCACTCTACTACTCCTTTCTTCCTTTTTAGCTTTTCCTTTTTTCCTTCTTTTTTCCATCCTTCTTTCCTCCCTCCTTTCTATTCTCCTTTCCTTTCTTCCTCTCTTTTCTCCCTCTCATTTTCTTTTTCTCTCTTCCTCTCTCTGTGTTTTTATCACATTGACAAGATAATATGTCCTAAAGTTAATGGTAATTGCACTCATTTTCATTTAGCAAAGAGGGAGAGAGACAGAGAGACAGAGAGAGAAATGAGTGTAATTTGCTGATCTGAGAGCAGGTCATTCCAGGTGTGTTATATTAGTGTATTCATGAGCCCCCTGGGATGGGCCTGCTGAGATATCCAATAACTTTCTTAATGTGTAATTACATACCATCGGACTATAATTGATTAATTGAAAAGAGAATGTAGGCAGATGCGAGGCCAAGGCTTCTGCTGCTCATTAAATGAATATGTCCTTGCTTCTCTTCAATAAGTTAAGTGAACTACTCAAAAGCAATTAAGCCAGTAGTGAAATTCATTAAATTTTAAGTAATTATTGGTATTAACTTCTATAATAAAATCCAGGGCTTCACATATTTCCATTTCCAAAAGATGTACGCTAATTCCATAGGTTTAATTTAGGAAAAATTGGGCTCCATATGGCAGTATTCTCTACTTCTCTGACCTTTTAGCTTTTCTTTTTTTTCTGTGAAAATCACCAACCTGACATGGCATTTCCTAGAAGCTTTTTCGGTTATCCTACAGGGGGATGAATGGTCAACTTCTGATATATAGGTAAGAAATCAAAGTAATCCATTAGCATATTTAAAGATATTTAATTGTTTTTTAGAAATATTCCTTTTTATCTCAAGACATTTCCTCCCAGAACAACGGATAGACATGGTATGAGGAAAATAGAAGACAGGTAAAGTATATGAAGTTTAATCAAAGTAGAGAACAAACAAAAACCTTACTGTAAGACTATTTGCAATAGAGTGATGTTGGAAATAATTGGATATTGGAACACTTGTCTTGGAGAGCCCAAGAGATCTGGGCTCAAGTTCAAGCTTTGGCACATTAACTCTGTGAACCTGGACAAGTGAATTAATTTTTCTGAACCTTACTTTCTTCATCTATAAAACGGGGATAATAATATATTACCTACCTCACAGGATTTTTATAAAGAAAGTATTTTATAAACCTCAAGTTGAGTGCTTTATAAATGTGAGCTATTATTATTAGTTATTATGAGTCCACACTGGACCAAATACTAAAAGGACTTTTGTCATAAAGAAGTGTCACCAGTTTCCTGCACCCTGTCTATCATGCTTTGGAGTTGGCTCCAGTTTGTTAACTGAATGAATGAATGAATTTAAGAATGATAATACTATTGTATGGATTCTGCAGACAGTGTGAGACTTCAATATATTATAATTTCTCTTTAAGTCTAAGGGATGCTGATCATAAAAGATAACCAGATGGTCATAGTAGCCCAGAAAATCAGTGGTGAGATAAACCAACAATTGGAGCTTCTGAGCCCTCATTTCCAGGACTGTATCCTAATTATTATGATCCTCAATGATTCCCTAATCTTTCTTTTCATGAAAAACATAAAATGTAAACCCACTAATTTTGGTCATCTTTTTCATGGTAAATAGGCATTATCATGTGCTTTTAATTTATATTATAAAAACTAAAAATAACCACACGGTTAATTTCACAACCTAAAAATAATTGTGATTTTATTGTTTCCTAGAGCTAAAACTTCTGCTAAGTGAGATCCAGTCTGCTGCAAGTAATTAAAATATTGAAGAGATGATTTTACTACCCACAGTCTTACTGGAAGAAATGGCATTTCAAATATATTGTAATTCACATATGCACACAGATACACATATTATGATTTTAGAAATCATATATAAGTGCTAAAATTACATTTGACTAGTTAGGTAAAAAGATTAAGAATTAAGAAACCATAAACATAAGTAAATTCAAATGGGTGGGATTTTCTTTTTAAATTTTTCCTTAGGCAATGGTCTCCTCCCTTTCCTGGAGGTAATTTTCACCTTGAAAAATCACCTTTTTAATTTGTGTTTAGGCTACCTCTGCCCAGTTCAGTGAGAAGTAGGATCAGGGAAATTGGTCTCTAATTTTAACCTTTTTTTCTATTGTGCTGAAGATAGTAATAAACTTAAGTTTATATGGCACTAATGACTATGCTATTACTAGATGGCATGCTCCTTGAGGAGAAAGATTCTCACCCTAAGTGCCCAGAATAGCAGCTTTTACAAAATAGGAAGGTGTTTAGTAAATGTTTGTCAAATTGAATTATTTTGAGTTTTCCAATTCTTAACACTTATAGGTCCCAAATGGTTTTCAAAAGGCTAAGGCAGAAGAAGTTAAAATATAGAATCTGGAGAATCAGTTATGCACTTAATTCTTACATTCCTGAAATTATCAATTTAGGAACAAAGAAGAAAGCTGATTCAAAAGGCAGATAAATATGCATTGGGATAGATTTAAAAATCTTCAGGTAACTGAAATTGTCGTGGAATGGGAAATTCAGCCTAATTTCATTTTTTGGCTAACAGAATCTGGCTAACCAGAAATTCCTTTCTATTCTAACCCTTATTGCTGAAAAACTTATAAATTATGAATTTACTTTCCTGTCTCACATTAAACAGAAGTGAATTTTCTTTGAAATTTAAGGATCCTGCCCACTTCCTTGGCATTACTCTGAACACCCATTCTTACTGTACAGCTCTGTGGACCTCTGTATTGCTACCAAGATAACTCTCAGAAGTGTTTTTGTTTCCATTTTTAAATACAACCCCTTGTTCATGAAGTGTTTTGCAAGTTGTTACTTCTCAACTGTATCTTAACTTGCTAAAAGACAGACATGCTATTTTCTTCTTTCTCCCTTTTTTCTTTCTTTTCCTCTTCCTCCTCATCTTTTTCTTCCTTCTCCTCTCTCCTCCTTCTCAATTATTTTTATTTATTTTGTGAAATATTTCCCAATTACAAGTAAAAAATTTTTCAACCATCATTTTAAAAAATTTTTAGTGCCAAATCCTCTCACTCTCACTTCTCCTTGTGAAGACAAACACTTTGTTTTCAATTATACATATGAGATCATGTTAAATATTTCCATATTAGCCATGTTGCAAAAGAAAATACTAACAAAATAAAACCATAAAATTAAAAATTAAAAAAATTATTCTGTAATCTGCATTCAAAGTTCATCAGTTCTCTCTCTGAAGGTAGATAGCATTTTTCATCATGGATCCTTTGGAATTGTCTTGGTCAGAGTAACTAAGTCTTTTCTAGTTGTTCATCTTTACGATATTGTTCTTACTGTGTACAATATTCTCCTGGTTCTGCTCACTTCACTTTGCACAAGTTCATATAAGTCTCCCCAGGTTTTTCTGAAAGCATTCTGCTCACCCTTTCTTTAAGAACTATAGTATTCCATCCCAATCATATACCATAACTTGTTCAGTCATTTCCCAATTGATGGGTATCTTCTCAATTTGCAATTCTCTGCCATCACAAAAAGAGCTACTATAAAAATTTTTGTACAAATATGTCTTTTCCCCTTTTCTTTGATCTCTTTGGGATATAGATTTAGTAATGGTATTGCTAGGTCAAAGGGTATACATAGTTTTGTAGCTCTTTGAGTGTAGTTCCAAATTGTTCTCCAGAATAGATCAGTTTCCAACTCCACCAACAGTGCATTAGTGTCCCAATTTTTCCATATCCCCTCTAGCATTTTCTGTCATGTTAGCCAATCTGATAAAAACACATTTAGAGTGTTATAATTCACCTCTCTCTCTGTCTCTCTGTCTCTGTCTCTCTGTCTCTCTCTCTGTGTCTGTGTCTCTGTGTCTGTGTCTGTGTCTGTCTGTCTGTCTGTCTCTCTCTCTCTCTGTCTCTCTGTCTCTGTCTGTCTCTCTCTGTCTCTCTCTCTGTCTCTCTCTCTCTGTCTCTCTCTCTCTCTCTCTCTCTCTCTCTCTCTGTCTGTCTGTCTCTGTCTCTCTCTCTCTCTCTCTCTCCACTGCACCTAATTCAGTATTCTGTCCAGAGCAGTGACGGAGTCTAGAAGTATTGTACCAGTTGCTCCTTGGGATCACTCCCTAGTCTGACACCACTTCATCCATCGTCTTTCTAAAAGTCTACGAAGATCTGGAGGTTTTAACTGTTTCATCTTCAGATCTTCAAGTCTGGGTCTCATTTCCTTCCCATTTTCCTTCCCCTCCTGATTTTGAGCTTCCTTACCTGCAGGAAACCCCAGAAATGCTCCATTTCATTCCTTAACCCCTTGACACAACCTTCACAGCATTACCAGCATCCTTGTCATCATGAAAATACCCTCACTTTTCTATTTTTCCAGAAAGGGGTGTATCAGTTTACTTCCTCATGACCCCACTCCCTTTTATATATGTATTCTCCCTCTATTACTATGTAAGCCCCTTGAGGGGAGAAGCTATCTCTGCTTTTATATCAGTATCCTGAGCACTTAGCACAGTGCTTGGCACAAATAGTTTAGTAAATGCTTTTTCGCTCATTCATTTTATTATTTGCCTCTTTTCTCTAAAAATCTGAAAGAAAAAATGCTTTATTTAATTGAGCCATGGGTATTTGGATTCCATCTGATGGAGATTTTACTGTATCTCCTTTTAAATAAGCTGGATCTAGGAATGTTTGTAGTCAATCAAGCAATTTATTGAGTGCCTCCTATGTACTATGCACTAGAGATACCAAGAAAGATAAAAGATATCTCCTGCTCCCAAAGAGCTCAGTGTACATTGGAGCATGGAGTAGAGACACTGAGAGATAAAGACCAGTTGATCTAGGAGGTGAATGCAGCTAACCAGGTATGAGGTGATGAAAATCTGGGCTTATTGTAAGAGCAGCAGTAGAAATGGAGAAGAATATATTTCTCAGCTTGAGAGTTATCATAGGATTTAGACCCTGGAGTTATGGTGGTCCCAGTTCTTACATTTAAAGTCATGCTTAATGGCTAAGATGCAAATGTATTTTGCATTGCTTCACATGTGCAATCAATCAAATTGCTTGCTTTCTAGAGTACAAAGGAAGGGCAAGAGGGAGGGAGAGAATTTGGAACTCAAAATTTTTTTTAAATGATTGTTAAAAAATTTTACTCTAAATAGGAAATACTTAGTGAAATAAACATTTTAAAATGGATGTTACAATTAATTAGTTAATTTTAGGAATAAGTAATATTCATGCCTTATTCATATTAGGTCAAAAATTACTTTCATCAGGTTCTAATTTTGCTCCTTCTTTGTGCCTTTGTTTCTGTAATATACATACTAAACTGCTTTTCATTTATGTTGCCTAATATTAGCCAACCAAATGTGGATTTTCATATAAATTTGGCCTGAGAATTAATATCCCTGCCAGGTATTTGTATTAGCATATTCATTAGAACCTAGTCCCCATTATCTTTTGATACTCTCTTGGTAGACAAAACTCTGGGATTCAAATTCTTTATCTGTGAGGTGAGGAGGCCACACTAGATTAACTCGTGGGTCTAAATCCTACAATACTATGCACTTCTCAAGCTGAGGAACATCTCCATTTCTACTGCTTCCCTTACAATAAGCCCAGATCTCCATCATCTCATACCTGGTTAGCTGTATTCACCTCCTAGATGAACTAGTCTTTCTCTTTTCAGCCTCTCAACTCAGCGCTCCAATGTACCCCACACATTGGTGCTAAATGAATCTTTCACATACACCCGTTTCAATATCATTTTCTTGCTCCAAAACCTAAAGGGAATCCTTATTGTCTACCACATCAAGTCTAAGGTTATCTACTTCCCTTTCAAGATCCTCCATAATCTGACCACATTCAGTACATGAATACAAGTTTCTTTGCCACATTTCCCCCCCAAAAATGAAGTACATCTTTACTTCAGTTAGGCCAGTCTCCTCAGGGCACATCTCCCAGCTTACATACTCCCACCTTAATTGCATTTCTAATGGTATCTCCTCTCCTTGAAAGACCCCCTTCAGTACCCCCCCACTCCTTTCTACCTATCCATCTCCATCCATCAAGTCCCATCTCATGTCCTATCTCTTCAATGAAAACTTCCCTTAATGACTGCAACCCTGTTAACCACACAGCCCCCTCCCACATTTTTCATCATTGTAGCCCCACTACTTAACACACTGCCTTGTACATGGTAGGAATTTAATAATAAAATACATATTGAATTGAATTCTTAAATATATTTCCTGGATTGTACAGTTAGCATGTTATTTCATACTATCCTTTTCTCTAGTTGTACTACTTTGTATTTTAGACACCATCATTAGTTATTTTGAAAGTGTATCTCTCACCTCATCCTCTAAACTCTAAGTTCCCTGAAGGCAGGGATTGTGTTTTATAATCTTTTATTGACATATTTTGTTTTGACAGTCACATTCTTTTAGGATCTCAGTTCCAAGAATGGTGTTGGATACAGTAAATGTTTAATAAATCGTTGCTGATTAATTCAGTAGCTAAAATACTTTATACACAAGCGTACTCTATCATAACCATATACTCTCATATGAACAGACAAACAGTATCCACACAGTGACCTAGTTCACACCTTTAAAATTTTTTTACTATGCTATGGTAATATATTCCTAACTGCCTCCTGTCTCTACTAATTCATTGTCTTTATGAATTCATTATTGTAGATAGAGTGCTGGACTTAGAATCAAAAATCCTGTCTCGGAAACTGTCTAGGTGCTTGAACGTGGGCAAATTATTTAACTAGCCTCTCTCAGTGGATGCCACTGCCTACCTCAGAGAGCTGCTGGGCAAACTGAATGAGATAGCATGTGCGTAGCATTTTACAAACCTTAAAGTGTTATATAATTGCTAGTTATTATTATTTTCCTTCATACCACTGGCCATGTAGACTTTCTACTAGACTTCTTGGACCAAATTACTTCTTGACGCAAAACCCCATATTCTTCTGAAAGAAACTTGTCATTCAAAGCTCCCCACAATAGAATTCCAGTCATATCTCATACTCTTCCACTTCATGTAGTCTGTGTCACAACCAAACTGACTACTCCCTTGTCCCCCATTCTCTTTTTACCTTCATCCAATCTGTGGCTTTGCTCACACTATTCCCTATGCCTAGAAGGGACCCTCCATCCCCATTTCCATCTGTGGCAATCTCTCCCTTTCTTCAGAGTTTAAATAAAGTAGCACCATTGCCATGAAGTCTTCCCTGACTTCTCTTATTTCCCTTCCCCCAATCCATTATTTTAAAATTAATTTTCTTGTGTACATTTGTTGTTGTTTGGTCATTTCAGTCATGTCTGACTCTTTGTGAACCCATCTGGGGTTGTCTTGGCAAAGACACTGGAGTGGTTTGCCATTTCCTTCTCCAGTTCATTTTACAGGTAAGGAAACTGAGGCAAACATGCCTATAAATGTACATGACATATATTGTGGGTATATATACGTATATATACACACATACACATATATACAGACACTATATATACATATATATTTGCCATAGCACTTGGTTTTTGCTCTCTTTTCTACTTGTAACATTCTATTTTATTTTACGGCTGTCATCTCCTTGAGGATCTATAAATAAATGTCTGTATTTGTATTTTAGACATCTTTGTGTCCCTGATACTGAGGTTAGATCCTTGCACATAGTAGGTACTTATTAAATGCATGTGAACTTAATTAAATGCCAAAATACCCAGATGCTTCCAAGCATCCAGATGGCTGGCATTACAAACTTCAAAATGTGTGACTGAATTTTTTACTTTCCATCAGAATATTCCAACATCTCCTCAACCCCCAAAATTGAAGTCATTGTCAGTGTATACAACATGCAATATAAATAAATAGCTGTGCGAGGAAAGGTTTAAGCAACTACCCAGAAAAGATGAACGGGGGAGGGAGGGGTGGGAAAGGGGTGGGGATTTTCATAGAGAAGGCCTTTTTGGACGGAATTATTTACCTAGCTGTCTACATTGAGACAATTCAGTTCTTCTTTATTTATCGAGTGATATCCAGAATGTGAAGTGTTTAAGTGCAAAGTTAGAAAAACTGAAACTAAAATTCTCAAGGTAATTTTAACATTCCTGTGTTATTTATTTTTATACATTATATACATGTGAGACTCTAGTATTTATAAAATATCATAAGAATCTTCAATTTTGTTTAATATAAGCAGGGGATAATGTTAACAATGTAATAACCTATTATCAAATTAATTTTCCTGTACGCATTTCTTGTTTAGTCATTTCAGTTACGTCCGACTCTTTGTGACCCCATTTGGGGTTTTCTTGACAAAGATAATGGAGTGGTTTGGCATTTCTTTCTCCAGTTCATTTTTCAGATAAGGAAACTGAGGCAAATATGCCCATAAATGTATATGATGTATATCGTTTTTTCACATGTATTATGCAAATGTGCATATTTGTGTCTTCACATATATATGTGAGCACATATGTACATAAAGAGAGAAACTAAATAAAAAGGAGACTGATGGATGGCCATCTAGAACCACAGAGGACAGGGCCCCAGAGAATAGAACTGAGGGGCAAGGATATAAGTTGCAATGAAGCATATTTAGGCTCAGTACAAGGAAGAACTTCCTTACAATTAGAAATAATCAAATAGTGATATGCTACATTTATAAAATTCCAAAAACAAAAAATCTCATCTCCAATAAATATTTGGAGAGTTATTCCTGATCATTTAAATATAATTTGTTAAAATTCTTCATGGCAATGATCCAGAAAATGTGATGTGAATTGAAGAATTCAAGCAATTTTCCAGAAAGTTCAAGCAAATGTGGATCTAGGTTTCTAAACCCAGATTATCTGGATAGCTGCTTCTAATTCTCCACATTTTTCTGAAAGTCCTGACTGTCACAAATATGGAGGGAAATGGATTGTTGACAAATGTGCTGAGATGATCAAGGTCCACTAAGGTCAATCCAAAAACATAAAATGGAAGCGAGTGGTTTTTACCTGCAATAAAATCAAGCTAGAATCTAGAACCAATAGAAGATTGGGAGAGAGAAAGGGTATGACCTTTCAATGAGACCTGACCACTCTACTCTGAATCCTCAGGCAAAGAGAGATGATGGGGAGAAGGAGAAGGAAGAACTGTAAAACTAGCCTTTGAGGGGAGCTCTGACACACAGAAAAAGGAAGTATCTCCATGGGAAATGTCTCAATTTCTGAACTAGCAAAGAGACTTGAAGCTAAAGGAAAAAGACTAAAAATGGAAATTTAAGCATCCTTGAAATCCATAGAGTTGATTTCCTGGAGCTAACAAGGATATTTCCATCTTGATTCTCTGTATAGCTGACTTCTTTTAAAAAAAAAAAAATCCTCTCCTTTCCCCACCCCTTCTTTTGCCTTTCTTTCAATTTACTTCTGTCATTTCACCCCACTCAAAATGTGTTTTTTCTCTTCTTACCCTTTTCCTTCCAACATATTTTCCTTGACTTCTTATTCTAGCCATAAATCAACCATGTGCTTACATACAGTTTTTCGTTCTGGCTGGTTACTCATACATATTTATACTGAAAATTCGTGGCTCTTCTGGATTTTCTTTTTTAATTGATATAGGACCCTTTGAGCTGAAGGAAGTGGGGATGTTTCATCTGAAGAAGAGAAGACTACACAGGAGCATAATAGCTATAGTTAAATAGTTACAAATCGCTATTTGTAATATCTATAGTTAAAATATCTGAGGGACTTTCAAGTCAAAGAAGGAATCGACATGTTCTGTTGGGTCCCAGAGAGTAGAACCAGGGATGATGGTGGAAGTTGCAACAAAGCAAATGTAGGGTTAGTACAAGGAAGAACTTCCTTATAATTAGAGCTATTCCAAGTGGAAATGGCTGCCTTGGGAACAAATGATGGATTCCCCTTTATCCTACTTACTCTGTCCCACAGTACATAGAAGATTGGGGCTGGAGTCAGGAAGACCTAAGTTCAAATTGAGCCTCAGACACCCACTAGCTGTGCGTCCCTGGGCAAGTCACTTAACTTCTGTCTGCCTCAGTTTCCTCAACTGTAAAAAGGGAATAATAATGGTACCTACTACCTCCACACATGGAGGTTGTTGTGAGGATCAAATGAGATATGTAAATAGGGTTTAGCAGAGTGCCTGGCACACAGTAGGTAGATAATAAATGTTTCCTTTATCAGAGATCTTCAAGCAGAAGCTGGATGATCATTTGTCAAGTATGTTGCAAGGAAAACTGTTTTTCAGGTATAGGTTAAATTAGATGGCTACCAAGATCCCTTCCAACTCTAAGATTCTGTGATTCTCTTGGAAACCCTAGGAAGCATATTCTCCCTGGTATTTCATGCATTTATTTGTCTCTAGAGGGGGGAACTAGGTGGCGGAATGGTCGAATGCCAGGCCTAGAGTCAGAAAGTCTTTTCTTCCTAAGTTCAAATCCAGCCTTAGCCACGTAACTAGTTGTGTAGCCCTGGGCAAGTCACTTATCTTCTGCCTGCCTCAGTTTCCTCATCTATCAAATAACCTGGAGAAGGAAATGGCAAACCACTCCAGGATCTTCGCCAAGAAATCCCCAAATGGGGTCAGAAAGAATTGGCCGTGACTGAAACGACTGAACAACAACAATAAAAAAATTGTCTCTGGAGATTGTAAGAATACAAGATGGGGGGTGGGGAGAGGGAACACTATATACCAGAACCTGGTCCAGGTAAATTAACACAGTACTTGGTACTGTTGACTTGACATAATTTCTATAGTGTAGATTCCCTGAATAACATCAGGAAAAAAACTCTAATTCACTCTGACCCTGCCTGGTAGAGTGTTCAGATCTTTGTTTGAAAAGTTAGGTTCCTTTGATAACCAGAAACTGGATCAAAATCTTCAGGAGAGCACTGCCAGCTACCACATGTATCTGTTATTCTCAGACAGGAAATCATACTCCCCTCCGCCTTCCCTCTGCAATGCCCAAATCCCAATGAAAGAATATTTTAAAAGCATACCACCACCCTACTTTTCTGGAGTGCTTCATCTGCCATTTTCATAGTCTAGCACATAAAAAGGAACTATCCTTTGGATACTTTTCCTACAATTGCTTCTTCAGTGGGAGCTCTTTGCAGAAACAAACAGCTACCCCCTTTCAGAAGAAGTTGCATTTCCTCATGCTCCCTTACAGCTGCTCTTTCTGGCTTAATTTAGAATCCTTAGATAGAATTATGGTGACAAAGAAGCCTCAAACAATGCTTCTTGAAGTAATTGCTTCCATCAGTTTGCAGTTGCAAGTACTCTCTTCTGGGTAAATTACATTTTCATTTTACATTTAGCATCTTAGTTGTTGGCTTCTACAATTAGTCGCTCAAAGCACTGAAAAGTGGAAGAAAGGAATGAATTTGGGGCCATTTCCTATGACTTTCTACCTGGAGGAAGGGACTTTGGTTGAGTCATTTTCCTTCTCAGGGCCTCAGTTCCCTTATTTGTAAAATGGGGACTACAATAATTGTGTCACCTCCCTCCTTCACAGAGTTGTCATTGAGACTCAAATGTAATGTTGCATATAAACACATTTGCAACCTTGAAGGCATTCTCTTCAATTATTTTTTTATTGTTAGTCTCCAAGTTGGTAAGGTAGTCCTCCCTACTATGCTCTAGAGCAGCCTTGAAAATGAATACAATCTATTTTCCAGCTTGTGTTTTTGGTTTGTTTTGTTTAACTTACCTAGTTTCCCTTCCAAAAAATACAGCACCAATAAAAACAACCAAGTCCACATGTCCATTAGCCACACAGTCAAAAGACATCTTTACTCATCCTGGGCCCATAGGCTATTGATTATCTAAAAATTGTTCCCAAGAAATTTCCCTAAATTCAAATATGACAATTTATTTGAATGGTCAAGAATCAAGACCATTGACTAAGCCACTATCACTTGGAAAGAAGCCTAAATACTCTGGATTTGTGTGCATGGGCTTTTCTATTGGAGTTTTGGTGGTGGCAGTGGTAAAGGCACTCCTTGGTTTTTGAAGAGGACCAGTGGCATCATGGGTGACTTTATGTGTACAGTGTATTTAAGTGAGGCAGAGTTGCACAAAGTCATCAGCTTTACTCTCTCTTCCAGAGTCATCAATGTTCAGTGGCAAGACAAAAGTCAAGACAAGTGTCAATGGCTTGGGATGCATGGAGTTTTGTTAGACTATATAGCCCCCATCTTCAACATGGACATATGTAATCTCAGATCTCAATTTATGACTAATATAACTACCAGGATTTAAGGGGTAGGGCACAAGTGTTCCAATCAGAACTCTTGGAAGTGGGTCAGGAGCAAATATTCCTTTTGTAATTGAATCAATTATCAAATGGCGCCAGATGCTAGACAGGCAGAAAAAGCCTCCTTTTAGCAAAGACATGTTTTAGCCAAGGTACCTACTGAGAGTAAATGGCTTTGGCCCCCAGCAGGTACCAAAGGAAAGGCACAAGAAGGCAGAGCTAAAGAGCAACTCTTGTTCTCCACCTTCCAACCTACATCTGAAAGAGGGAAGAAAAACATTTTGTATAAGTCAGAGGTGGGGTGGAGGGAGATAGCCCACACAGGTAACTAACAGATATTGAAGAAGGAGAACCTGATCAAAGAAATGGGGGCAGAGTAGGCAGAGAGAAAGAAGGAAGGGATCAATAGATCCAGAAGAATAGAAAAAGGGAAAAGATGCAGGTGGGAAATAACTTGAAATGATGCCAAGAGAGACAAAAGGCAGAATGTAAGAATGAAACTTTGGCTTAAATGATTTCCTGCCCAAGGTCTCCTTCCTTTGAGATCATCCTTAACTTTCTTCAAAGCTTATTTCAGGTACACCCCCCCCCATACAAATTTTTTTGGATGCTTCTGCCCTCATCTTTTTTAACAACAACCTCACATTATTTTTTTATTTACATTGAAGATTTATTTTGAATTAGCTGAATACAAGTTTTTCCCCCAGTAAGTTCCTCGGGGGAAGAGACTATTTCATTTTTGCCTTTGTATCTCTAGTGTCAAGCCCAGGGTCTAACATACAGTAGGCACTTAATAAATGCTTGACGAATGGACAAATAAAAATTGTAGAACACTACAAGATGATAACATGGCACACTACAATGGTTTTTTGGTCATTCATTCCCTTTGCTTGGTTAAAAATGAGGAATTGTTTCATTTCATGTGTTTTCTCTTAAAGATTCCATTTGCCAGGAAAATTCATTTCTGCAAACTATGGGAGCAGAGAGATAGTTTTAATGTGATGGGCTGAAATGATTCTAAATCAGCTATGATAGTAAATCAGTCCTAGAGCAAAAGTACTCAGACAATCCTCAACAGGCTAAGAAATATACAGTTTTACATGTCCTTATAGACCTGAGTTTCTAATTTGACAACTGTACCACTTTGGGGGTCTTAAAATTATTATTTTAGAAAACTGATAAGCAATGTGCCAGTTAGTAAAACTTCAGGTTATAGTATAATGATACATTTTAGGGGTAGTAGAGGGAGGGTAATGGGATTCTAGGTTTGTCACACTGGTTTTTAATCTTTACATTTGAGTGTGAGCTATAACACCAAAGTAAAATAGTTTGAAGTAAAGTTTAACAATGACAACTAACTGGCCAATAGTATTAATAGTATTAAATAGTAATTAATAGTATTAAAGAGACAGTTTTATCAGTAACCCTTACTTTCAAGAATATATCAAACTTAAAGATGAAATGTGTTGGTCCTGCATTCAGCATTTCAAATAATTTTTTGGGTTCCCAATAGCTCCCAATTCAGCATTCAGATTCTTTGCATATATACCATGCCAGGTGAATAGAGAGCTGGTCAGTACTTATAGTCAGTATTTATATGCTGCCTTTAGTACTTATTAGCTATGTGAGCCCAGGCAAGTCACTACCAGTCTCAGGCTACACATCTGTAAAATGGAGGTAATAACAGCATGAAGAGCGATGCAGCTAGTGGATACAGAGTCAGCCTAGGAGTCAAGGAAATCCCAGGGTTCATTTTCTGCTTCTGACGCATACTGGTTTTGCCAAATAGTCACTGTCCAGTTATTATCCAGGAAGGATGAGCCATTTAACCTCATTGGCTCAGACAATTCTTTAATATTCTTAAGTCGCAGCAATCTGCATCAGCAGAGAGAGAGAGACTTTCCTCACTGTAATTGCCCTGCACTGATGAAATCATTGGTATCAATCCAGAGTACAATCCTCAAAAGACTTCTGTGAGGATCAAATAAGATGATATATGTAGAGTGCTTTGCAGATCTGATAGCATATCTAAATGTCAGTGTCATTTGTTATAGCTTTCAATTTTCCTTGGAAACAGATTGTGTACTATGACTTGTTGCTGGGCTACAAGAGGAGAGGATTAGGGCAGAAAGGAGACAGTTGGATCTTACTTTAAGAAAATAAATACAACTCACTCTCAACCTGGGGTCCTGAGAGTATGGAATAGGCAAGGTTTCACTAGCATAGTAATTTAATTTCCATTTAAAATCAGGGAGTTCTTTTTTAAGTTATCTTAACTGCTGTGGCTTACAAAAGCTGAGCTAATAATGGAAGGAGGATTGTATAGACATTTAATTCACTTTTTTTAAACAAATAGCTCCTCCTTACACATTGTCTCAAAGCTCTTATGCCCTTATTTAATTGGCATCAACTTACTTTCTGAAGAAATAGGATGCCCAAAATTTCTAGCAAGTCTACAGAGACTCGCAGAGTTGCCTAGGAATTCATATTTCTGTTCTGCTGGTCAATAATTCAATATTACAGAAGGATTCTCCTGACCGAGTCTAGCTATCATACTTCTCTTGTCCATCTCCACAAATAAATGGAGTGGAAAAATGGCTTCATGAAATGTGGCCTGGCCACTACTGCTTTTTCCCATGGTATACAAGGCCACAAATTTAAACTTATTTTAAATTCCCAAATTGCCTTGATGTTATGAATGGCCCCCAAAAACATGTTTTCTAGTACAATTGTTATATTGGGAGGGAGAGAGAGGGAGAAAGAGAGAGAGAGAGGGAGATACTTTCAGTCAAACGCTCCTGGGACTCATTTATAAAAATGTTTGGGTACCTTACCTTGGTATTGAGACAAGGGAAAGATAGGAAGCAGTTTGGGGAAAGAAGGGTACTTTTTTATAACTAGGGAGATACATAGACATATAGGGAGATTTATATATATATATATGTATGTATATATATATATCTATACATATGTATGTTATGTATGTATACTATATTTTAGTATAACCCTCCTTTCCCTAAATTAATTCTGACTCATCTTCCCTTTTGCCTCCACATCCAGATGAAGTATATATGATGATAGAAAGATAGACTGATAGATCAATAGATAGATGGAAACTGAACCTATGATTTCTTTGGTATTTCTACCAAATTCTGAGGAATTTCTATCAGTGCAGGTCATTAAGAATTTTGCAATTAATAATCCCAAAAGGTTGCCTAGAGAGAAGTTAAATAACTTACCCCATTAAAAAATGCCAGTATGTGTCAGAGGAAAAATGTGAACTCCAGTATTACCTGGCTTTGAGGCCAATTCTGAATCCACTACACTGTACTGCCACATGTGCACACATACACATGGTATATATAAATATATATATGGAATATATATACATACACATAATAAATATATTTTATATTCAACCATAAGATCCCCCTCTCACCCCAGCTAGTCTGGGGAGAAACCAAAGGAACTTTTAAGTTGTCAAGATGATGACTCAGAAATCTAGAGCTAAGAAAAACAAAGCAAGCTAATTGTTTTTTCTGAGTTCCCTTGTTTTCCTTCCTATTTTCATTCATTCATTCAACAAATGCTGATTTGGATTTTCCAGGTCTGTTTCCTTTTCTACTTTAAATATCATATCAAATGGTCATATGTTAAGACCATATTTGTTCCTTCTTCCTTAATATAATCCCAGACTCAGAATCTAAAATTTGGAGGTTGTCAAGGTTTATCTTACCTTTTTACCTTCCTTTCTAATGTCTTTCCATGCCTTCCTGTGTACCATTTCCTCTAAATACCTAAATAAAATCTTTACTCTCACTGACTTACTTGACGTCTTACATTCACTGACAACTACTACGTCAACTTCATCTATAAGGTATTTATATATATTAAGGTATAAACCCTCCCTGAATTGTGGATATTTTATACAGGGAGTTCTCAAAGTTAAAAAGTCTTCAAGGCCCAAAGGAAGGAGGTTATAATGGCGGAATGATAGGCAGAGGGGATGTGGTCTACCAGCTCTAACATTCTATGATTTTATGATCCTTACGGAAAGGGACCCTCTCAAATCCCCCTTCCTACTCCTAAGGTTGGCCCTGAATGTTTTTCCTTCTGGACTTTTTGACACAGATAATGGCTCTTTATCATGGGTTCTTGACTTGTTCGTGACACAGATTACATATGCATGTGCTGTCCTCTTGGTGATGATGGTGCAAAGTTTTAATGCTATTGAAGCACTAGGAAGAACTTTCCCTTTAAGGGTTGCCAGGACCCCAAGTCCTTGCCACCATTCTGGTTATCTTCATTTTTGTTCTGTCCCCTAATGCTCTCTGGGATTTGATCCTATAAATTTTTGCCTACTACTAATGATGGTGAAGGAAAGGAAATGACGGGATTAAATCAGGTTGTGGTCTGTGACGTAGTGCACAAGTTTTACTGAACGTTGCTCATCTTGACAGCCTTTCATATTCAAAATTATTAAAAGCATAAGGAAACTGCTGAACCCTCCCTGATTAAAGAATCTTGGCCACCAAGTTAAATATCTAGTCATCTGTGTTGTACATTAAGTGTGATGGCACATATCACAGTTTAGGATTTAGACAGAAAAATCAATACCCTACAGGAAATCTACAGCTGCGGAGCAGATTTCGTATCAGCCGATGCTTTTGCTGTCAAAGCCTTCTGATTACATACGCTTGTATAATGCAGGCATTGATTTCTTTCTGCTCTCATTTAGCTTACTTAATATCCCTCACCTTTTCAAGAAATTCCAAGATATTTTTTTAAAAATTACTTCATTGAACAAGGTGAGGGAAATCCAGACACCATCCAACCTTTCCGGGTAGCACAGGAACATCTATTCTAGGACAAAGGACTTCGAATAAATGCTTGTGATTCAATGTACTGACCATCTAAGCCCCTGCTCTGGTTCTTCTAGGAGCCCAGAAAGATTCAGAAACCATTCAGTGCTCGTTCTGCTAGAGCCATCCTGGCAATCCCTCAGAAACACAAACACTGTCTTAACCAGAGTCTGTACTTGCTATCTTAGAAGCTGGATCTATAACCTGGAATTAAGAAAGCCCTCTGGAGTCCAAGGGCCCAAGTTCCTACAACAAGTCCTTATCAGACTTGCTCTAAGATTTACTAATCAGGCTCTAAGAACTCCCCAATTATCCTAAGAATTAGTGAGTCTATTTTTGTTTGTTTGTTTCAAATCTTAATTTTTTTTTTCTAGGCTTTGCAACTAGCCCTTAAACACTATCTCTCTCACAGATGAAAAACTAGTTAAATCTCTCATCAGAGAAATACTCTCTCTGGTTTTTCTTTGGCCTCCTTCCCTTTTTATGGGAATAAGGGTAGAGAGAGAGTTGAATATATTATCAAAAATAGATCATTTCAAACAACAACCAGGAAGGCAAGGATTGTACTAGTCTCAAATCTTCCCAAACTATAACACGATATGGTATTTAAGTATGGCCCTAACTAAACATATCCTTTGGCTAATGATAACTGAAAAAGATATTCTTTTTTCCCCTCTTTCAATACAAACTGACCGCAGCCAGGGTCTTGGCCAACTTATCTTCCCAATAGCAAAGGGGTGGGAGGAAAAGGGGACACGTGAGAGTACTTTCACTGCTTTCTTAAATAAGAACCAAACTGTCCAAAAATCACTCTGATAATTGAGTACCAACAGGAATGGCTCCTATCTTCAACCAAGTACAGCAGAAGGTATATGTTGAAATTCTTTAAATACCTTGGCTGAAGGGAAGAGCTGCTCATTGAAAGAATCTATATTAACAAGAGCAGAACTGAAAGATTCATTGTCTCATTGATAAATTCAAGAAAATGTAAGGGTTCAGAGGAATTTTGTTTATAAGAATTAAGTCTTCCCTCCGACCAGCCAAAGTATAGCACACAGTAGATGAGTAGTGCTGTTATAACTGAATAGGGCCATGGAGCCAAAAAAAAAAAAAGTGTTTCTCTCTTTCAACATAGTCACTGTGGCTAGAATGGGCAAGAACTGTATTTTTTTCATGCTTCTTCTGCTCTTTGGACACTTTGTTTTTATGGAACAGTTGGTGTCAGGGAGAAGCCCAAAGACCGTTGCATGAGGGATTTCCTAATGCAGAGATTTGGCAGACAGGCTCTTACTGGATTAGGCCAAAAATGAAACAGAAATTAGACTACCTCGAGATATAATAACTAAGCAGTCTCACTCTCATTCACTGGGAGCAAATGTTGTGCTTAAAATGCAGTTGGAAAGAAAGGAAAATTTAGGGGAAGACATAACTGAATTCATCAAACAGCTTCATTTTCAAAAGCAGTGTTTGAAATCTCTTTAAATAAATGACAATTCATTCCCTGTTTACTTTAGGTAAACAGAAAATTCATTGTGGAGTACTCATTTTGAAAAGCTAATCAAGAACATTAGGTCCCAACAGATTCATTTAATAGAAATATAATAGGCCTTCTTGCTTGCTTTTCATCTTGTCTAGCTGAAAATACTCAAATGAACAGCAAATTAACCCTCCTTTGGAATACAGTCCTTTTCACCACTGATATCCTCTCTCTTACGACTTGTAAACATCCTCCATTCTTCTTGTCAGTGCTTTTGCTTACTTGCTTTGACTCCTTCTACACAGAAAAACAGGACGGAAAGAGCCTTGATTGCATTTGGTGAGAGAGTGGAGAAATTGTTGAATTCTAAAGGGAGTACTGCGTGTCAACTCTGCTATCTTTTTTTCTAGCAGAACAAAATTTTACACCTTTGTCTAAAAATAGTATACAGATATCAGGTGGGAGTGGGGTTGGGCATTTTTAAAGCTACATATATATGTATATAATATATCTCTATGTATGTATACTTATTGTCTCTATATTTCTAACTTCTCTAATCAGGCAAGGGCTGCCTATACGCTACGATACCAAGCAGATGAATGAAACCGGGCCATTCAAGCTCTATAATCAGATATAAAAGATTTGCAAACAATTTGAGATCTTATACTTATTCAGTGATATAAGCATTTAGAACTTCTACACAGATAAAACTCTAATAGTTCATAACTTATGTAATAATGTACAAACCCTTTCCAAAACTTTTTTCACTGTGCTAAAGTAACATTCTAGACTTGTTGTAAGTATGTTATTCTTACAAGTAGTTCGCAGTTATTCTTGAAGGCAAGCCTTGGAGTTTCCTTAGTATAGTGCTGCTGGGGGAAATTTTCAGCATGTCCATCTTCATCTCTAGCCTGAAGGGAAATATAATGGCCTATTTAGGGACTTACAAATAATGGAAGAAAAAAAAAAGCTAAAAGCATAACAGCTCAGATCATTAAACAAACGGGAATCCAGAAATAACAACATTATTAAGAAGTTTATTTAAATACGCAGTACGCCTTTTAGATATCAAAACTTGGGATTTTTTTTCCTTTAAATAGCTTAGGCTGAACATGCAAATTCATCGTGTTCTAATACTTTAAAACAATCAGAAACAAACCAAAATCCAAGTTAAGTGGAAAGTCATACCCACTTTAGGAGTTTTATATGACTTTACTGCATTTTCAGGATTCCATTACATACATGTAAACTTTTTGACATGCTCAAGCATTCTCTAGATAATGTACTTTTTTTGTCGTTTTAAATAGCAAGGCCATAAGAAAAGAAATTTGCATACTTATAATTGGCATCATAATACTGTTAGCGATAAACTGATTTCCCCTCTATTTTTAAATAAAGATCTGAAAGGAGCAACGGTCTAGCAAGAACAATGAGTATTCAATCAAATGCAGTAAAAAATATTTAATTAAGAAGCTGCATTAAAAGTTACTGGTTATTTTGATCTACACTGTTAATTAAGAAAGCTGAAGTTTAAATGGAGACATTAACAGAACCCATTAGCAATACCGTTTGCATACAGTATTTTCCTTCTAATCTACATCATTTTCAGGTTTGGAGTTAAAGCAAAGGGAGAAGTAGGTGAAAGGAGGAGTGTCAGTAGCGCACTCATTAAGCCATTCATTTGGGTGACACTTGCACTCTGTTCCGCTCTCATCTCAACTAATCCCTAGCTGTTCACTCTCCCAGCCTCCTGAAATTCACAGCTGAGCTGTCTCCCTCACATATGGCTTGCATATAATTATGCATATTCCATTTTACACTGCATTAAAATGATGAGCTCCTGGCCCCAAGCCAGCTTATTTAAATAAGCCCCAGTGAACTAAGAAAAAGAAGAGAAACACAGGAAAGCCATAGAGTAAGCAGCAGGTAGCTCTGTCTGCTGTCTTTTCAGATAAAATGTATGTCTGACACAAAGAGAGTTGGGAACTACCTGTTGTGATATATGGACTAAGGCGGGGAAGATGAGTATACATCTAGCAAGCCCTGACAGCCTTTATACATTGTTTCTCCTTGATGGAGTGAAATTGGTCTGATGTTGTTGGGTGTCGCTGGGAACTATGGGAGCATTGTTTTGTTGGGTTTTTTTTGTATTGCCATTTCAGAACAAATCCACATTTTGCAAGCCCTGGTATGCGTAGCTCATCACCATAAAGGCTTTTGCTTCCCACTGTAGGGATGGATGGGAGTTAGGATGCAATAAATCAGAAGAGGGAATGACAAGGCCACTAGTATTTGGGTCACAGAAGGATTAGGGTATTTTTAATTGATTTGTTTTGAGAATTAGGAGTGCCCCCCATTTAGGATTCAATGCCACTTTTATTGAGCCTTTTCCTGATGCCCAATGCGGTCAACTGTAGAGGAGAAAAAAAAATACAGAGTGAGGGTCCAAGCTGTGTAAAAACTATCTCTTCCTGAGTGTTTAACACCTTGATTTTGATAGATACCAATTTAAGTTGTCCAAAGTTTTACTCAGAGTAAAACTGATACTCGGGGTGTTCATTCTACTCTATGTCAGGGTGACCTGATAACACATGATACAGGGTTACACATACTATGTACTATATCAGGATGACCTATTTAAGGAAATGTGGCCTTAAGTTGGGCCTGTTACAAATCCGTCGTTACTTGCCTCTCCTATGGGAAATCTTTCCAGATTCCCTTAGCTCTTAGTGTTCACTCCCTCCTCCCAAATTATAAAGTATATACTTATCTGCAAGCCTAATATATTCCTGCCCGATCCTAACTCCCAGTAGAATATAAGCTTCTTGAGGGTAGAGACTATTTTTCATTTTTTCTTTGTCTTTTTTCTTTTGCTTTTGCCTAGTACAATTGCACACAGTAAGTGCTTCGTAAATTCCTGTTGGGCTAAATTGGATTGGATTGTGGTCACTGGTGGTTAGAAGTAAAAAATGGAATGCTTCAACAAAAGAAAGATTTTTGATGCCTAGAGCAAGTAATAGATACTGCAACATGAAACTCTGCTGTAATGCTTGGCTCTTATAAATAGATTGTAAACACCTCTCTACAGTGCAACTTCCTAGAAGGTAGGAACCATGTCTAATTTATCTTTGTTTCCCCCACGGTGCCTAATACATAATAGATACTCAATAAATGTTTGGTGTCACATGGATAAACACTGATGTGTGCTGAACTTAAAGCCTGCTCTAAGCAGTCCTCACAAAAATTACATTAGATTAGGCAAAAGAACTTGAGTGAGTCCTTTTACATTCTTAGTGTTTTGTGTTGCATATGCCTGAAAACACATTTTGCATATAGTTATACAGGGGCCAGTGTGTTTTCATATGTATGTCTATATTCATGATATATATATATGTATCTTATACATAAATATTCATAAGCTAGAATGTGTTTATTATACATGTACTATGCATACACATACATACACACCAGATGCTTGGTGATATTGTCAACACTGTTGATTAAAAATAAAAATAAATTTATTTCCTTTACATGTAAGTCTCTTATGAGTTGGGGTTTTTTTAATTACTATATTACATAGGTCTTAAATTTGTGTTATTCATTAGTTCAGTATTTCTAGTTCATAATTCATGAGGTTAAATAAAGTAATACAGTATGACCCACTAATGTTCAATGTTCTAAAAACTTTCTTAGGAGGCATGTGTGGTTTGGAATGTAAAAAACAAAGAAACTTATGGAATGCCAGGTCCCTGAAGGGACTTTAGAGATCATCTGATTTAATCTAAAGGTAAGGAAACTGAGGCTCAGGCTGGTAAGGTGATGTGCAAAGGGTCAAATGGTTATTGCCTCTGGGCTCACAGTACAACACTCCCACCCCATGCTGTCATGGGGCCTCTTGCAACTTGAACCATCCTGTTTTCACAGCTTGTCTCACTAGATCTTCCATTTTTTTCTCTGCATCACACATCCCTGTCACTGGAAAGTGCCTGAACTTCTGACAATTAATCTGACTACATAGTTAAAGAAATTCCATCCTACCACCATTTGCTTGGTATCCATCACACAACCATGGAAATGGAAAGCACACATAGTGAAAGGAAACCCAACACCACCACCCACATGCACACCATCACACACATACAACACACACACCCCAGCACCACCACCACCACCAAAAATAATCTTCACAGTATTCTGAATTTCTAAATGGTCAAAAGTTTTAAACCTCACTAAGAACTAAAAGAGAAGTATAATCATCTAAAAATTAAGTTCTAAGTGACAAGAGGTGCCCTGCTCCCTTCCCTCCTGGGAATAGGCATAATTCTCTTGATAGCTGCTTGATCTAGAGGGATACCATCAAATCTTTTGAGTGGACTACTGTGTACCACTAGAGGGGATAAGGGATGCATGTGGCTCTCAGAAGAATGTTATACTTGAGTTGGGAGATATTATTCAAGGAACAGTTTAGCACTGCCTAGCATATAGGAGGTTCTTGTTGACTTGACTTTATGTGTTAAAAGATGGGCTATTTTTCCAGCTTAACTGCTGATTAGAGAGGAGTCACCCTTAAAAAGTTGGGTAAGTCTCAGTTCATATTTGCCTCTCACAAACCATTTATGAATAATCATGATTGAGAATACATAGGAGTCATAGGATCACACTTTTAGAGTTGGAAGGGAACTTACAGGTCAAATTGTCTAGCTTCATCCTTTTATAGATGAGGATGGACCCATGGAGGTTAAATGACTCGCTTGAGGCCACACACATACAAATGGATGTTTAGTTCTTCCTTACCACAAATGCTACACTATTTATTTTTATAAAGAGTCAGTGGAGGGGTCTGATTCTAGTGCCAGTATTCTTTTGTTGCTTGCTAAGAGCTAAATTAATGTCTGCATGATAGCTACTATATTTAATTCATTACTTAATTGACTTATGGTTTTAAATGAATCAAAGATATAAAACTAAAAGGTATGTCAGAGAGCATCTCTCATCTCAGAGACCATCTAGTTCAACCCATCATTTTACAGAGGAAACAAAGGCCTAGATATGTTGAGTAACTTTGCCCAAGGTCCCTCAGGTAGTAAGTATCAGAGTACCAGATCCTCCAACTTCAGAGCAAATGATCTTTCCAACTATACTGTACTGCCTCCATCTGACTCCTTCCTGCCTTAGTAGATGCTCTTAATGAGCTGCTGAGAGATGTCATCATTTCTAGTCAACCTTCTGCTGCTAAGCTTCCACAAATCTAGGCAGGGGGGCCATAATTCAGCACTGAGTCTATAGTTAAAACCTGTCCATAGTCCACTGGCATAAACTTTGAGAACCCAGGATCTCCTCCAGTTAGGTGACAGAGTAAATCTTTAGGGGAGATATTAATACCAAGGCAAAAATCTGTTCTCCTTTTTTGTAGGTTGCTTTCAAAGCTCCAATAAATGCCTCAGCAATGAATTGCCCATGCTGACTTTTTCAATTAACCATAAGAGGTTTTATCAGCAACCCTGCAACATCCTTCAGAGCACTCTCGGATTTGATCAAATATTCCTTTCTAACGGCAGCAGCCACAACAGCAAAGACTACAGAACGGGCACTGTCATACATGGTTGGTGGTGCCATCTTTGGCCCAAGAAAGCTGAAGATATCTTTCCAAGGGAGAGATAGAAACAAGGGCAAATGCTTGATTCAGGATGGGAGGAGAGGCAGGGCTAGGGCTGGTAGCACATTCCTAAGGCCTCTGTAAGGAATGAAAGAATAGTTCTCCACTCTCTCATGGTGGGATAGATAGAGCCCAACTCCCTTTGAATGGGTCATACCACTTCTCTGGAGTGCTAGGCAAAAATCCCTGGGAACTTCCTCTCCCAAGCTGCAGAATTCCTCCAGGAAGATTCCTGAACCTCTGGTTGTGGTCACTGTCTTCTTCCATATCTATGCCTGGATACAGTAGAGCCCCATATGAATGTGGAGGTCCAGGGACAAGGAAAGCACTTAAGTTACAGACTTGCTGGCAGGATGAGAGAAGGGCAATATATGAAACACAATTTGGACCAAAATATAACTGAAATAATGAGGCACTGTAGAATTGTTTTTTCTTTCTGTACTTCTTCAGAAGTAACTATACCCTTGCTAGGGCATTGTGTACTTGCTTTAAATATAGCATAAGGAGGAGTTGATCCTAGTGTTTTTGTAAGAAATGTTACTGTCAGATCAAAGGAATATTTTTTACCTATTATTATTGTGAGTTACTTTCACTTCAAGACACAAAAAAGAAATCAAATAAAAATCCCCCAATTGCATTATATTGGGAAAGGGTTTTACCATTTAGCTGCCTGTCATATATACAATTTTAAAAGGAAATTGCAGGTATTTGAGGGTATTAAAATAGATGAAGGAATATTCAGTAAATAGTAAAGAAGAAGAAAGCTTGAAGTATTGGCCTATAGAACAAAAGCTAGCATGTATATATCACTTGGAAATTTTTGAAGTGCTTTCCAGTCTCAGAATTCCAAATTCCAATTCTTGTTTCTGTTTATCCTCATAATAACCCTAGGAGGGAAAGTGTTATTATTTTTCCCATTTCACACATAAGGAAACTGAGGCAAACAGAGATTTTTTTAAAGTGACTTGCCCAGTCACACAGCTAGTCTTCCTAACTAGCACCATGTCATCTATCTGCCTTATACCTTAACACCTCTAGCCTAAACAAATTCAATATCTCATTTTTAGTCCATGTTTCTGTAAATATCATCACCAATTCCATGCTTTTATTTTGTATCTTACAGTAAAAGCTCTCTCACACACTTAGACCAGAGGTTTTAATATCTGATATTCAAAGTCTGCTTTTCTTCTGGTTTCATTGCTATAGGTTACTCCTGGTGGAAGAAATTCCCCTCTACCAATGCAAGTCTGTATCTTCTCCAAATCTCAGAGTTTTTAAGTTGTCTCAGCTACTGAGTCATTAAGAGATTTGTCCAGGCTCACGTAGCAAATATGTATCAGAGGCAAGACATGAATCCAGGTCTTCCAGACCCTCTCTCCATCCCTTATGTAAACCCTAGAATGATAGAATCCAAGTAAGAGCTGGAACAATGCCTTAGAGACTATTCCCCTCATTTTATAACTGAGGTCCGCAGACTTGGAGTGAGTTGTTCAGATGACAGATATAATATAACAACTATACTTGGCTACATAATACACATTCATTGTTAGCTGGAGATTTCTCTGTCCTGATTGGCAAAGATTGGCTGGGAAAAGGCAACACTGTTCCATTTACTAAGCTAACATGATGTTGGGAAGACAAAAATAATCAAGTTACATTTATACAAAAACAATAGCTTATTATGAGAGGCAACAGTGCATAGAGCTGGCCTCCACGCAAGGATGGACCTGGGTTCAAGTTTTGCCTATGACATACTTGACTATGTGACCCTGGGCAAGTCACTAATCAACTTAGTGTTCTAGGCAACTCTCTAAAAAGAGGTGTTGACTTGTACTAGAATAAATTGGCATATTTATACCAATAAAATCACAGGTTCAGTCCCTATGCATAACAGTTTTTAGAGCACTTCTTTGGCAATAATCCTGTGAGGCAGGTGTTTTACGCAGTATTTTCAGTCCTTGGACTGGTAAGTGGCTTTAATGGGCAGAATACCAGGTCTGGAGTCAGGAGCTGAGTTGAAATTCAGCCTCAGACACTTACTAGCTGAGTCACTTAACCCTGTCTGCCTCATTTCCTCATAAGTAAAATGAAGAGAAAGAAATGGCAAACCACTACAGTATCTTTGCCAAGAAAACCCTAAATGGGGTCACAAAGAGTCGAACATTACTGAAGAGCAACTAAAAATTATTATTCTTGTTTTATAAATGAGAAAACTGAGGTATAAGGAACTCAGCGGATTTGGTGATGGTCACATGCAGCTAGTAAGAGTCAGAATCAAGACTTCATCCCTCGTCTCCTGACTCTACTGCTGGCTACATCATGGCAGCCTATTTGTCAACGAGATTCCAAAACCTCTCTCCTGAGTTATAAAAATAAAAAAGCAGGTATTTCCCCAGGTCAGTAATTAAAGAGCCAGGGGCTCCTATGAGGCTATGTGACAAATGTGTCAATGGGTACACACCGTGGAATCAAATAGTTACTTCATTTGGACACTAATTATAATAACTGACATAGATTTATGTTTTTAAAAACCTCCATTCAAGAGGTGTTTCAAAGATCTCTTCTGACACCTCCTCAGAAGACATGGAAGTGATCCCGGATTCTCAATCCTATACCAGCAGTGGGTAAATCCTGGCAGATCCTACCCATATAGAAAGGCTTCCAATACAAAAGTTATGCCAGGCTATGCCTGTTTTCCTAGGACCAGAATAGCCAAATTTAAATATACTTATCACCAGGATGGCCACAAGGAATGAATTTTTCAGCCACAGGTACTAAGTCATAGAACAACTTCCATCTCTGCTGGTGGCAATAGGGGCCTCATTGGTAAAATCACAGATCTTTTCAAGTATTGAAGTAATGGTTTGCTATGCAATTTTCAGATACTATCTCAATTGATTCCTGTGAAGTAGGGAGGTATAAACAGAAAATATTACTGCCTTCACTTTCATAAACATAATCTTATTGAATTGAATCTATTTCCATTTTAAAGATGAGGAAACTAGGGTTGAGAAAGGTTAAATTACCTACCTAATACATGGCAACAGTTCAAAAAGCCTCTCTATTTTTTAGGACTCTGGACCTACTATCTCCTGCTTCCTGGCACTCCCAACCTTGCCTTTTCTGAAAGCTTCCATGATTTATTCTGGAAATGTCCATGTCCCATGTTTGTACAGCTGGAGCCTCACTAGACAATCCCTAGTGTCTCCTTACCAGTGCCATTAGAGATGGGGAAGCCATCATGGGGAAGGGAGAAATTTCCACCAATAAAACCCATGGCCTTTGTCTGGTTGGTATGGAGGCTATGGGAACCCAGCTATATCAAATAGGATTTAGAAAGAGTGATGGAGAGCAGGTGAAGCCTTGTGTGCCAAGTCCATGGGCAGTCTCTTCCCAGGAGCCCACTGATCCCTACTGCTCCTTCAGCTATAGCCTGAAGACTGTTGCACCCATGACCTGAAAAATTCCTTCATTGTCTTTCTCTTGTTGCTACTTTTTCCCATGATCTTATCCATGGAAGTCTCATTTTAGTCCCTGAGCCTTCATTCTTGATGGATCACTGTCCTATCTGACTTTTTTGAATTAAGGGCCCAAACTATCAGTCTGAGATAAGTCATATAGCTAGCAGGCAAGCCAAGATTCAAACCCAAATCTTCTAGATAAATCAATAATTATCCATTTCAACTCTATGTAATTCAGGTTTAAAGATAGAAGATGTTGGTTTTATATTTTGTTGTCTATTTTTAAGAACCAGTGAGACTAGGGTCTTTTTATTTTAATGGAGAGAGAGTTACCAACTCAGACAACTTACAGAATTTCAATCCCATTAATTTCCATTACCTCCATTATGACCTTTTCTAAAATACCTTTGAGCTCAAAAACTAGAAGGGGATTTGGGTATGACCTAGGCCTAGTAGCTTAGAAAGGAGTAGATCCTTGTTCCACCCAGTAGTGTAGTTAATTGTGTACCATTTTCTATGCCTATTAACCTTCTTGGAATAGGTTTAGCTCCACCCACTGACTTTGACTCTGGGACTAATCCTGGAGCTCTATGGGAATAGATCATGCATTGCATTGAAAAAGTATTGCCATGACCTTGCAATCGGGTCCTTTAGCCCAGAGGAGAGGACACATACAAATAGAGACAAGTAAAGTGATTGGTGGAATATTCATAAGTATAGGCCCTGATTTCATAGGAAATCTACTCAACCCTTGTATTTATCCTTATAATAGCTAGCATTTGTATAGTGCTTTAAAATTTGCAAGGCATTTTACATATATGATGTCATTTGATCCTCACAATAACCTTAAAAGATAGGTGCTATTATTATCCCTATTTTAGGAATGAGGAAACTAAGGCTGATAAAGATTAAGTGACTTGCCCTGTACCATCACACAGCTAATAAGTGTCTAAGACAGGATTTGAACTCAGGTCCCCTAGACTACAAAACTAGCAATTGACCAATCTGCTAAGCTACCCAGCTGCCTAGTCCTAAATGGGCATGTTTATGAGAGGCAGTAGTTCCCTTTTTCTAACTCAGCATGAAACCACAGGGCCACTAATATCTCTGAGAAATCTAGTGGTCAAGCAATCATTGACTAAATAGAGCACACATTCTGGGAATAGTTTAAATACACGGAGCCCCCTTTCTCTGGCCCGGAAAAATATGGGACCCAAAAGGTGACAGTAAGGTAGGTCAAAGACCTATATTGTCCTCTTGTGCTTTCATGTATGACTATACCTACATGGTTTATATATCATTCAACAAACTGTACTTAGATCAACTTAGTGCAAAGACTTTATGTTTTCTAATATCACAAACCTAATTAATACACAACACACCTGGTTCTGGTGGCTAGGTTTTTGCCCCTGTTCTATCCTGTACCCTTATAATTCAGTTCCTGCCTCATATCCCAGTTTCTCAATGACTGAGTATCCTATCTTGAAGCATAGAACCTAGTCACTGGATTCCCTACCCCTTTTCCCTAGTCTCCTGATGGCTAAGTCCCCAATATCTGTTACCTGACCTTCTGAACACCGACTTCCCACCTAGCTCACCCTTCACCAAGTGACTCTCCTTTGAATCTTCTAATCATCTCTATCATCTATTTTCTTAATACATAATCCACCTACCTCCCCTATCAGACTTGACTTGGACCATGGCCAATAATACTTATTCCCTTTTTGCAGTTTTCCCCACAAGCAGACCTACCAATTTCAGATTTATCTTTGGAATCATCTTCATATGGCTATCCTTAGAATAACCCATCCCCAACTTTGCTCCCATATTCTGCCCCTTGCTCTTACTCATTTTCTTGGATTCCTTTTCCTAACCTTTCCCAACTTGGCCCCCACTGCTAGTCCACTAGTCATGACATATTCTACACTAGATTATAAATTCCTACAAAGTAGAGGTCAGGTCTTAACTTATTTTTGTGTTTTCTGAAAGAAATGATTATTTTTCTCTCCCATTAATAGTCAATTATTAAAATTGGGAAGACCCAAGATTTTTTTTCCCTTGTCCTATTTCCTTGTCCAGTCTGTCATGTAAAGAGCTGAAGGAAGATAGGATTAACATTGTCCTCATTCTGGGTATTGCTACACTATTCAGTTAGATCAGGATTCTAATCTAAGGTGAAACTCCCTTCTGCTCAGGCTTGGGTAGAGGGTATAGAAGCTTTGTTTAGATTGCCCAAGGCTGGGGATAACTTAGAATTAAAATGACATAATCAAAGTTTATTAGAATAGGTTCAGCCCCTCATTGTAATATACATTCTCTCATTAATTGTTAACCAATCAAAGTTGATTGCCACCCTCAGGAACACCCCTTTTCCAAGGGCATATAAACCTTGAGTCTGCTGCCACGATTGTCTTTGACCTTTGAGAGTGCCACAGACCCCCTTTTAATAAAATGCTGGCATTATTAATAAAATGATGGCCCAGAAAATATGTCTCTCACATTTTTTAAACATCACATTTCCCACAGTGACTTGTCCATAGCTGCCATAATGAATGAAGTCTGCATTCTTTTGTAAGCCAAGATAAGTGTCCATAGTATCCCATTTTCCTCCACTGTGAACAACCTGCCTCGAAATATCAGTTATACCTTTGCAAGCATTTAAGTTGTCAGGCTTCTGTCAAGCAGATAGCAAGTTACATCTCACTATAATAAACAAAGTTATCTCTATCTAGCTCAAATGAAGGAGAGATCTAAGTCTCCTGTGAACCATAAAACCATCCCTATCATTCTACTACCTGTTGAACATTTGGTCAAACCCTCAACCATTCCAAAGCAGTCATTACAGGGCCTTACAGATTCACACCTTTCCTTTAATTACTGATTAGATAGGAGTGGCTGATGGCTCTTTTATATCTGCTAGTCACAGAATTAAATTCAATCGAACTCAACATTTATTAAACACCTAACTTACATAGAAAAGTAGCCAACATTTATATGTGCCTCAAAGTTTACATAGTATTTGGCTTAAATCATCTTCTTTGGGCCTAACAACAACCCTAGGAGACAAGTGCTATTACTACCCCCATTTTATATAAAGATAACTGAGATAGACAGAGGTTAAGTGACTTGCCTAGGGTCACACAGTAAGTTTTCTGAGGCCAGATTTGAACTCAGGTCTCCCTGACTCCCTGTCCAACTCTATCTATTTTGTCACCTAGCTGCTTTTTACAAAGTACTATATGAGAAGACAAAATTAAAACAGTATGTTTCCTAGGGATGCTTACATACTACTGAGGGGATACATATATGCTAGTTAAGTACTGCGAAGGCAGAGAACCCCAAAAAGTAGAGAGGGGAACCAGAAAAGACTTCATAAATGAGGGGGACCCTGACCTGAGCCCTGAAGGCTGACAAGCATTTCTAAAAGCAGAAATGAGGAGAGAATCCCTAATGATTGCTTCAAATGCATGGAGGCAGAGAATATTGATTGGAGGAGATGATAAGTATTCCAGTTTTATAGGAGCATGGAATTCATAAAAGGGAGGAATATGAAATAAAGTTGAAAATGTAGGTGGGAGGGCAGTTTGTGGAGGGACTTAGAGTCCAGAACAAGAAGCCTATATTTTATCCTATATGTCATGATGAGCCACTGAGGTTTTTAATGAGTGGAACGATATTAATCAGACAACTTAGATTACTTTGGTAGCTATATAGAGGATAGATTGGTGAGGGGAAAGACTGAAAGAAGAACATCAATTAAGAGGCTATTAGAACAGTCCAGATGAAATGTGTGTGGACCTGAACTAGAAAAGTGGCTATACAAATGGAGAGAAGGGGGAAGAAACAAGAGTTTCTGTAAAGGTAAAATCAATAAGATGTACCAACTGTTTGGGGTTTTTTGGGGAGGGAGACAAGAGTCCTTAATCTGCGGTGTGTGAACTTGTTTTCTTTTTTCTATTTTGGTGACTGCATTTCTATATAATTTATTTCCCTTGTAATCCTGTGTATTTTATTTAATGTGTTTAAAAATATTATTGTGAGGAGGAATGCACAGGCTTCACCAGACTGCCCAGGGGGCTTACGGCACAAAAAGGCTAAGAGCCCCTGCTCTAACATGACTCTGAGCCAACAAAGCTGACTAATGATGAAGATGGTTAGCATGTTCAATCGAACTGAGAGGTTTGGAAGAAGCAAAGGATTGGGGGAGTGATGTGGGGAAGTCATGATCTTGTGTTTATTAACAAAATTAATCTGTTCCCACTTGACATGATAAACATAGGGAAAGGCTATTTCCCCTGCAAATTTCTCTGTTAATCCTATGCCCTCACTCAGCTGGTGACCAGACAGATTGCTTTTGCACTTCCTTCTATGATAGGTCATACAGCACTGATAGATGAGTACTTATTTGTAGCATCTCTGTCGTTCTCTGTGTCTGTCTCTCTGTGTATCTCTGCTTCTCCTTCTTCTGTCTTTTCTCCCTTTTGTCTGTCCTTCTCTGTCTCTTTTTCCCTTCTCTGCCCCATTTCCCTCCCTTCTGTCTCTGCCTTTCCTTTTTCTCTCTCCTCTATATGTGTCTCCTCTCTCTGTTTCTCTATCTCCCCTATTCTGTGTAAACCTTTACAGCTATAATAAATTTTTACTATTCCATTTTAAGCCTTAAAAGAATAATGGGAACAAATATACAATATGAAGATAACACGAAGTGAATGTTGTTTATTGCCTCTGTGAATATTTCCTTGAATGGGGTGTTGAGATCATAGCCTCCTGGAGCTTGCACAGAAATGAGTCAATGGGGCAGATCTCTTGCGTGATTAATGACTGTCCTTCCTCAGGGACAGAAATGGGTTACATGACAGTTATGGGAAAAGATTCAATATTAGTCTGAAATACAGCTATTTCATACATGAAAACATATTAAGTTGTTTCTCACATATTTCAGCTGTGTCTGACCTAACCCATCTTTGTTGCCATGTGGTCCTAAAAATCCCTCTGTTTGGGTTTTTAGAAAAAGATTTATCTATTTTCTTTCATGGGACAGATGACCCTTTTTGATTTATTGTGTGCAATTCTTTGTTAGGTAACTTGAGAACTTTTGTTCAGTTAAACATATTAGGAGAGAGGGCCTTATAAGACGGATAGGGGCTGGAGAGCTGGCAAAAGCTGAAGGGATATATGAATGCTTCCCATTCACTTCCCAATGAGGCCAGACAACCACCACAAGTCAGTCCCAATGCCTGAGTACTGCAGTTGATGGATTCAAAAGAGGTGACACAACCATGGTGCAATGGGTCTTGATTTTTTTTTTTAATTTATTGCTCATTGCACAGTGTTATGTGCAAGAATAACGTGTAGCACATTGGATACTTAATTTAGCAACACTAGGGGAGAGTTGGGTGCATCAAAGCTTCCCTTAAACAAGAATGATTTTCAGTGAGTTCTTTATGAATTCAAGATTTGATGTCTTCTGAAATTAGTGTATATATGTAATGGGCAAGTTTTGTTTAGTTTGTAAATATTAGATTTAACATGCTACACATACACACATGTGCTAAGTAAGCAAAATTTATATTTCAGAAGTTATTTATAAATGTCCTTTTATCTGCAAGAATATTATATCCCAAATTTCACAGCCCATGTACTAAAACTCATGACATCCAGGTATGACACAGTATAAGTACATAATGGATAGAGCCCTAGACCTACAGTCAGGAACACTGAATTCAAATCCTTCTTGATATATTTGCTGGCTGTGCAACCCTGGTAAATAACTGCGTGTCTCAGAGTCTCAGTTTCCACAGTGGCAATAACGATAGTACCTACTCCACAGATTTTGAGGGAGGATCAAAAAATACAAAGGGTGTAAATGATTTTAAGGACTATAAAAATGGGAGCTATTATTTAAACTCTTTAGCCTCTTACACAAGTTTAGAATTTTTAAATTCTTCTTAATTACTCCTATTGATTGCCTTTTGGGACATTCTATCATTCTACTGGCAAATGGGTAAGGAAAAGATAATGAGGTGGTGAAGCAAATGCTACTTTTTAAGTCCTTGGGGTTTTATTTGCTTGTTTTTGACTTGAGATTTCATCAGTGTAGGAAATATTCAGTACAGATGATTATTTATAATTATTTTTGTTGTTATTATTATGAGGATTAGGGGGAAGAAACTAAGCCTCTCTGTCTCACCTAGGCTAGAAATATGGCTAATCACAAGCTTGACCCTACTGCTGATCAGCCCAGAAGCTTTGAAATTCTCATTTCTGACATGAGCTGGTTTGCCCCCACTTAAGTGGCCTGGTAGCCTCCCATCCATTCTCCCACCCTGCCAAGTCTCAGCAGTTTACCATATTGGTGCCAAATTTAATTCAGACATCCACTCAGCTTTACCCCTTGCAGCTCAGAACTCCCGAACACAAGCAATCCACCAGCCTCAGCTTCCCCAGGAGCAAGGCCTAGACACACATGTCACCACACCTGAAAGACTGGTGAGTCTTCATTTAAAAAGCTTATATAACTGGCTACCTTGAGGCATTTGGCTTGCATGAGGATTTCAGTCAGTTGTGTTAATTTAGTAAATAGAGTAACAGTATTGGAATCAGGAAGAAATAGGTTTGAATCTTCTCTCTGAAACCACATGGTCATTAATATCTCTGGGCCATCTGGTGGTCAGGCTATTATTGGCTGGACACAGACCACCTTCTGGGAGCAATTAAGTGTGAAAACACATTTCCCTAGGCCAGATAAAGATGGAGAACCAACAGGTGTCATTGAAATAGATAAAGGGGGCAGATAAAAGAAAAGGGCGTGAGGAGAGAATAATCATATATTAAGTACCAACTATGTGCCAGGAAATGTACCAAGTGATTTACAAATATAATCTCATTTGATCCACACAGCAACCTGAGAGGTAGGTGTTATTATTATCCTCATTTTACAGATGAGGAAACTGAGGCGAACAGAGTTAAGTGACATTTCCAGAGTAACACATCTAGTATTTGAGACTAGATGTACACAGTTCTTATTTTCCTTCTATGACCGTATGCACATGTATGTGAACAAGACACTTCATCCTTATGAACGTACATAAAATGGGGAGAATTTATTGCAGCTCTAGTACCAACCTCATAGGAGTTGTTGTGAGGTTCAAATAAGTTCATGTGTATAAAGTGCTTTATAAGCTTTAAAAGTGTTCTGTAAATGCCAGTTCTTATTATAACCCTCAGTTGTCAGGGAGAAGAATTTCTTAATGTTGTTCAGTCATTTTTCATTTGTGTCTGACTCTCCATAACCCCATTTAGGGTTTTTTTTGCAAAGATACTGGAGTAGTTTGCCATTTCCTTCTCCAACTCACTTTATAGATGAGGAAACTGAGGCAAACAGGGTTAAGTGACTTGCCCAGGCTGTCAGCGTCCAAGGTCAGGTTTGAACTCAAGAAAAGAAGTTTTCCTGACTTAGGCTGGGTACTCTACACACTAACCGCCCATGGAGAAAAAAGTCAGGTAGACTTGAGACCATTAGAAATGAGGAAGAATGTGAAACAGGCAAGGAGAATGTTGGGAGAGAATCCAGATACTAAAGATTAGATTAGCTACTAAAAATTTTTCCAAATAATCCATCCCAAAATGTGATTTAGAAACCCACTACTAATCTGATTATAGCACATCTCAAGATATCATCAGACATAAGCCAAATGTAATCAGTATAAAAATCGACTATAAACTTCAAAATTATAAATGTTAGAGAAATTTATTGAATTAAAAAAAAGGAGGGTATTGTAACAGCAAATGCAAACAGAGGAGGGGTGGTCTGTCTACAGCCTCGTAACAGGAGAGGCAGTGAGTAAGGATTTGCCAGGGTGTCTTTAGGCCTGACCAAGAGAGATCCCTGGCCAGCAAACATAAATATTCAGTAGACTTGGCAAGTTTATCCAAATAATGGAAAAGGGTGAGTCATTACCATGGCCCGATGAAAAGGTCTCTTATGATCATTTAACTTCCTTTACCCTAATTCTCTGTTCAAGAAGAAATCTTGTGATTAGTGATTGGGTTTCCCAAATTATTCAGTATCGAGCACAGAGTATTCTGATCAACTGATAATATCTGCAGCCCTAGCAATTCTGTTCCCTAATGTAAATTCATTTACATTTTCCTGCTTTACAAATATCTTGTATTATTTTGGTTAGTATTCATCAAAGCCTGGTCACGCGATGTGAATTAATGAAACTGAGTTTATGGGCCTGCATGGTGAAAAATAGGCCCTGAACTTCTAGTGTAGTGTAGAAAGCTTTGTAGGTCTAGACCAGGGGGTGGGGAACCTGCTGCCTCAAGGTCACATGTGGCCCTCTTGATCCTCAAGTGCAGCCCTTGATTCCCCACCCTTGGTCTAGACTCAGGGAAGTTGGGTTCAAATCCCTGCTTTGACCCTTATGAACTCTAAAGTCTTCATTTTTTATCTACCAAATGAAGGGAATAGATTAAGGATCCTTAAGGACCCTCCATGTTCTAAAGCTATGATTCTATGAATCCATTATATCCTCATTTTGCCCTCTCATTTGACATTAATATAGCCTGAATCATTAATTAAGTGTTAAACTTAATACTGTGTCAATAATAAGAGTAGCTGGATGGTGCAGTGGATAAAGTGCCAGTCCTGGAGTCAGAATCAACCTCAGACACTTTCTAGCTATGTGACCCTGAGTAAGTCACTTAACCCTACTTGCCTCAGTTTCCTTATCTGTAAAATGATTTGGAGAAGGAAATGCAAATCACTCCAACATCCTTGCCAAGAAAACCCCAAATGAGGTCACAAAGAGTCAGACACAACTGAACAACAAACAATGTTAGCTCTTTTGCTTAAAGACATACTAATGAGGCTTAGGTCATGGCTATAAACATAAGCCTCACACCATCTCAAAGCAGTCACATATGGCACCTTTAAATCTGACCTGGCATATGACAAAAGAATTGTTCCCAAGAGGAATTTTGTAAGAGGATGTAGATGGACAAATGTAAGCTGCCAGAGGAGAAGGACTGGGTACTATTTGTTTCTCCTCTAGCATGGTGCTTAGCGTATAACTACAATGCTTGAAAAGAGCCATGACTTTTCTGGTATGAATGCACTCTTTGTTAGCTCCTAACACAACTTTTCCATGAGTTGCTGTGGTCAAAAAATTCCTCACTTTGTGACCAATCCTCTAGTGGTGAGCCTCTCTGCATTTATCAAGTTTAGTCCTCAGATAACAGATACAAAGTCCATTGTTAGATCCATACTCAAAGGCTCTCTAGTTTCATAGAAACAGTCAAAGCTTATGTTCCATTAGCCTAGCCTGCAGAAACTCAGTCATCTCCCTCTCACAAAGAGAAATTTGAGAGGTGACAGAATGAACTGAAGTCTCTGCCTTCCACTTCCTACCTGCATATAACTCTAGGCAAGTCAATCTACCTGTCTGGTCCTAGGTTTCCCCATCTATAAAATGAGAAGGTTTGAATAGATCACCTAAGAGGTTCCTTCCACTTCTATATCTATGATCCTGCTATGTTAAGTGCTTAATAAACATTGATTATGGAATGAATGGATAGCTGTAAATCATTAGCTGAACCAAATATTGCCCTTGAATGTGCTTACATACTGACTGCTTAACGAATATAAATGATGAACTGGTAACAAATATGGTTGATGACTGTCGGGATCCAGTTAAGGTCATTCAAAATCATTGACTTTTTTCATCATTTAGGAGTCACCCAGTCATTAAAGAACTTTTTTTAATGAACATAAGAGAAGAAAACGAAGTTCAGAAGGAGACAAAGTCAACCAGGACAACTTGGAAAGTAACATGTTTCAAAGAGGTCATTGATAAGGAGAGTCCCCATATAGACCAAAATACTTCTAGCAGCATTTTTTGTAGGAGAAAAGAATTGGAAACAAGGTGGATGCCTAATGACTAGGGGAATGACTAAACAAATCATGGCATGGAATTGTAAAAGAATATTACCACTCTGTAATAAACAACAAATATGATGAAAATAGAGAAGCATGGAAAATTTTATATGATCTTATGCAGAGTGAAGTAAATAGAGCCAAGAAAAGTATATATAATGATGGAAACAACTGAAATGGAAAGAACCACCACTAAATAATCAAAAGTGAACATTGTAAAATTGGAAAGAACAAACAACGCACCAAAGAAGAGACTGTAGAAGATATCTCCCTCCTAACTCCTTTGCTTAGGTGGAATGTCCATGGGTGTGGAACACTGCATATATTTTCAGGTTTTTTTTTTTACATACTGGTTGGCTTTGCTGATTCGTTTTCTCTTTTTCTTCTATTTCTTTTTTTTATTTAAAAAATATTATTTGTTATATGAGCTAGATCTCTAGGAGCAGGAAAAGGGAGGGATACTAGGAGAAATTTTAGTGACAGAAATAAATGATATCAAAAATATTTAGAGAAAGTAATATGCTGAATTTATAAATTATGAATTTTTTAAAAAGTAAGTTGCACATAAAAAGAACACATATAATCCTTTTCTGTATTGCTTTGAACATAGAAATATTCCCCTTTTTGGGCAGGATGGTTGTTAAATTCAGAATAAATGATTTTTTAAAAAGTGATTCTGGCTGATTCCCTCTATTACAGGTGCGACAAGAAAGAGCTCTATTACCATAAACCTTCTTTTCTCTTGATTCCAGTTAGTCCATGGTATTAGTTTCACAAAAGTCAATATCCAATTAAGGTGAACCAAGAACCTTAATGGAGATCATAGAGAGTCTTAAACACTGGGTTTCCATGGGGAGTGGAGACGGGTGGGAGGGAGGGGTGAGAGGGAATAAGCTTCTGTATAACCTGGGTAATGACCTAAAATAAGCCTGACAAAGAAAAGGAAAAAAGGGCTAGGCCTGGATAATGAAAGTGTCCCCGTAATCACCTATTTCTACAGATGAGTCCTTAATAATATTCAGCAAAGCTATGATTAATGCTGCATGAACGTGGGCCAGGGAAAATGGCAAAGAAACACAGTGCGTCAATCTCTGTGTTTTTTCCATGGGTCTTCCCAAGTATAAAAACACAATTTTGCCCTGCATAGGATGGCTTTCCTGATGAGATGTCAGTTATGGGTGATGTACCACTTAACCTACTAATGGAAGCACTGCAGGGATTTTAAGAAGGAAGCCAGCATCACTCCATCACTAAAGAGAGAGACAACCAATTTCTCTAAGAGGTAAAAGAAAATGTGGCAAGACAAGGAGATAGATAGAAAACCTGCTCCGTACACACGGCATCCTCTATCACATCCATTTCTAGACTCAGCTTTGCTAAAGATGTTGACTAGTAGTAATAACAGGGAGAACAGTGACATGTTAAAGTCAGGAAGAAATTTTTAAGTAGAAACTGAATGGAGCTGAGGGAAATTCACATCTGCTCATGAGCCACATTAATTTTTTGGTGACAGACATAGCTAACAGTGTTACCCTACCGTTTTTCTTTTCTTTTTTCTGGTCCCAAGGGATGTGGTATTTAAAAAAATTCTGAACTTTATAAATAAAATGAATGTCTCTACACCCATAGTAAGATAAAAAAAGATTATACTTAAAATGCAAATCTATATTGTGAAATAGTAAAGATAACCAGCATTTATATAATATTTTAAGGTTTGCAAAGCACTTTACATGTTATATCATTTGATTCTAAAAAATTTGCTTTTGTTGTAAAAGATGTAATAAGTACATGTAACTTTCAAAGCTGCCCCAATTGTCTGTGATTCATTCTGACTTTCCTTCTGTTCTCTTTTGTGCATTTTCTAAAAATGTTTTACTGACCATTTTCTCTTCTTTTTCCATTTCCTCTCCTGCTTTCCATTTTCTCTCTCACTTTTTCTGTCTTTTTCTATGCCAGCACAAGGCATAGGGCCTTGTGCACAGTCAATGCTAAATAACATCTGTTGAATTGTTAATGCTTAGTGAATTAAATAAAATATATGATAATTGTATATAATAATGTATACTATAATATATTTTAATAATATTTCCTGAATGAAAGCATGAAGTATCCCATGTTTTCACATTTTCTCTCTTTTAGTTTCCTGATTAGTTTCAGTTAAGAGGTAGTATGGTACAGCGAAGAGAAGGTTATATTTGTAGACAGGAAGACCAAGGTTCCTCTGATGCTAGTTAAGTGACTGGACATGTCAATTCACCTTCATGTGATTTATGCAAGTCTCTAGAACTTATTTATTAAATTAGAGACAAGAAGTGATTTGCATTAGTGGAAAGAGTTCTTATATCTGGAATTCTCTTCATTGAAAAAAAATTTGTGTATTGTTTATGGTTAAGAATCACCACTAGTGGGACAGCTAGATGGCAAAATGGATAGACTCCAGTGTACTGGCCCTGGAATAAGAAGAACCTGAGTTCAAATCTGACCTCAGATACTTGACACTTACTAGCTGTGTGACCTTGGGCAAGTCATTTAGTCCCAATTGTGTTGCCAAAAAAAAAAAGAATCACCCCTAGAAAATAAGCACACTAGTACACTATTGGGTGGGATTTTGAATTGGTTTAGCCATTCCAAAGGACAATTTGGAACTAAGCCCAGAAAGTTATCACACTATGCATACTGTTTGACCTAGTTATACCACTACTTGGCTTATACCTCAAAGAAATTAGGGCAACTAGGTGGTGCAGTGGATAGAGCACCAGTGCAGAAGTCAGGAGGACCTGAGTTCAAATCTCACCTCAGACACTTGACACTCACTTGCTATGTGACCTTGGACAAGTCACTTAACCCCAACTGCCTCATCCTGGGTCATCTCCAGTCATCCTCATGAATATCTGGTCACTGGATTCAGAAGGCTCTGGAGGAGAAGTGAGGCTGCTGACCTGCACAGCCCTCCCTCACTCAAAACAAAGTCAAGTCATGTCATCATTTCTCTGATGGCATGGTCTTCTTTGGCAATGAAGGAGGAACACAACCTCAAAGAAATTAAAGAAAATACTTCTATCCACTCTTTGTGTTGCAGTCAAAAATTGGAAACTAAGAAGGTACACTCCTATTAGGGAATGGTGAAACCAATTGTGGCATATGAATGTAATAGAATAGAAGGAATGATGGAATGAACAGCTTCAAAGCAAATTGAGAGGAACTTTATGATGTAGTGTGGAGTAAAGGGAGCAGACCTAGAATGACTTATTTAATAATAATGTCTTACAGAAATACAACTGAAAGATTTTAAAATTCTGATCAAGCAATGATTAAACCATGAATCCAAAAGAATGAACATGAAACATGCTTAAGGCTTAAGATGCAGAAACATACATTTTTGGACATGGCTGATGAGGAAATTTATTTAGCCAAACTCTGTAGATACAGAATGAAGGATTTGTTTTTTGCATTTGTTCATTTGTTAAAGAATATTTTGCTCAATGGAGGAAAGACAGAGTAGGAGGGACAGATTGATTTTGTAAACTCGTTACTTGAAAAGGAAAAATAATAAAGCATTATTTATTTAAAAATCAGCTGCTGCACTCCCTTTAGTAACAGCTGTGATTCCTTATCTTTGTTTTGTCTACACCCTCTCATTGTCCCTACCTTCACCCACTAGGTTACCAAAATTTCAAATCATTCAGAAAACAGTGGGGTCTTTGCTATGGTGGCTAGTCATCATGCTGTTAAAAGCACGCTTAACATTAGAGCAAATTTAGAAGGTGACTACTCAAACTCACCTGAAATTATTGAATATCCAAGAGCCTTCCAGAGAAGGGAATCACAACACACTTAACTGAAAGTTGCCAAAAGCTTATGGTAATTAATACTGATCAATAATTCACCAAACATTTATTGTCACAGCTATATTCCAGGGTGGGGAACCTGTAGCCTTGAGACCACCTTGAGACCTTCTAGGTCCTCGGGTGCAGCCTTTGACTGAGTCCAAATTTTAGAGAACAAATCTTCCAGGCTCTGTGTTAGGAAGCTGGGATACAAGGAGGAAAAACAAACTCATCTTTGCCCTTAAGGATCTTACCTTCTAATAGGGAAAATGAAATGTATATACACCACAACAAAACATATACAAAGTAAATTCAAGGCAATTTGGGGGGGGGAGGTGCACAGGGAACTTACAGGATCAAGAAAGGTCTCATGTCAAGAGCTGGGGCTGAAGGAAGTTAGGAATGTAAAGAAGCAGGAATGAGCAAAGACAATGCTCCAGGCATGAGAGACTGCCTACGCAAAGACACCAAGATGGGAGTTCATCTCTAAACAGTATCCTCTCACCCTAATGCTTTCTCCAAATTGTTCCTTGGCAAAAAAATAAGGAGATACAATGCAGAGACTACTTGGATTCATAGCCTATTCAAAAAAATTAAACTGGATCTCACAATAGTACCAATATCTAGGCCAACAGCAGCAAAGCAGACAACTCAAAGAACCATGACTACCCACGCTGGTGTCTCTGTTTCTCTTCCACAGAAGAAGGAGGCAGTCAGCTTTCCCAAGGAGAGAAACCCTTGATGGTAGAGACCTTATCACCAATACACTTTAAATGTAGAGAGTGGGAGAGAGAATAAAGGGTTTCTGAGAATTCTGAGAATGATACTCAGATTATATCTATTACATCAGTGGCTAAAGAAGGCGAAATTCCAGAGGCCAGTGGAGGGGAGGCTAAAACCTAAACACAGAGGTGGAATGAGGTAGAGTCTCTAGATACTGCATTCTTGAGGTAAGGGTGGGTGGGGGCAAGGATAGAGATGGATGATGGATGGGAAAATAAAGAGAATAGGAAATACAAAGAGAAAAGGGTACAGTGCTGTGGAAAATAAAATTATTACATCGTGGAAATGTGCACATCCTTGGAGAAAGGAGCATTCATTGTAAAGGTGTAAAGGTGGCTGCCTTCTATCTTTCTATTAGTTATAGTTCATTGGAGCAGAACAGACATTATTAAAGCCCTCTTTTTTCCCCTCTCTATTTTTCTTGGAGTCTTCATAGGTACAGTTCCAAAAGTAACAATCTATGGTTGGTAAAACGCATAAAAAGGATCTTTTCCCAGATATTTTGTATGAGTAATTAAGACATATTTTTGGAGACCAAGATTTCCATGAATGTACTCCCTGGGTTCTGAAGTTACTTCTCACAACATTTATCCAGTCACAGAGGGGACTACTATCTTGTCCTGGTATACTTCATCTTTGTTTAAAGATAAGCCTTTACTTGTATATTAATTATATATTATTAATAAGTGACATAATAACTGACCATATACCACAATTTACTAGTTCCTTGAGTGGCCAAGATTTTGTTCTTTATCTCCTTGCTTGGGGGGGGGGGGGGGCGCAGTTTACAAACCTAAGACTTGGACTGTGAAATGGCTTCACCAAACTTCATCAATTTGAGATTTCTCTATTTGATATTTATCCCCAAACTACCGCATATGGCATGGGTGTTTTGCTGGCACATAATAACATGCCACCTCAGCAAAAGCATCTGTCAATCTGCTCCTCAACCCTATAGTGTGGTAAGCAATTGTACAACCAATAAGAACTTCATACTAACCATGTGTGACTGCAAATTTTCAATTTATCACTAAAGAGGTTTCCTTCAAAATAGGCCCTTGTGAGGGACTAACTATGTTACTTTGAGATGCTAATTTTTGTGGGTTTTACAAGTATTTTTCTCAATGTCAGACTGGATTTTAAATATATATTATTCCCACCCTCACCCTACCCTCCAAGTAGCTGAATAAATTTTATTCCAAGCTAAAAACACAAGTAAAATCCTATAAATATCCTCTTGGGAAGGGGAAAACACTTGTAATAAGTAAAAAGGAAAGAGACAAAATACAAAGTTAAGAATAGGGTATTTCAAAAGCTATCTGAGCTAATGACTGACTGGCTTTTGGAGAAGACCTGATGCCTTTTCCGAAGAGAACTGACCCAGATGGTACAGTGGGGCAAGAGTACTTTTTCTTATTTTTAAGGTCTTGATTAAATTAAAATAACATAGCACAGAGAAAACTGTTTTCCATTCTTAACATCAATGCTTCCTATTGTGGGTGATGGTCCTCCATTTTCAGTGAGGACCAGTGACCTCATAGAGTAATGTCTTGACTTTTGCATGAACTGGATTTAAGTAAAGCCAAGTTGCACAAAATCATCAGCCTCAATCTTGTTTCCAGAGTCACTGAAGTCCAGTGGCAAACCTAAAGTCAAGATGACTGGCAACACCTGGGATACAGTGGACGACCTCAACTTCTTAGTCAGACAACATCAATGTAAAATATACAATGATACTACTAGAGAGAGGGAAGGATAGAGACAGAGCACATAAAAGTGACATTGACTGTAAACTTCTTAAGTTCAGAGGCTTATTTATGTTGGACACCAAACACACCGTATATAGGAACACACACACATACGTATATATACATATATTTGTAGAGTTGCCTAGAATTACAGATGTTCTAGAATTGCCTACAGGAAAACAAAATAAAAATATATTCTCAAATGTAACGTCATCGCTTGTATCTCTCTTTTAGAGTCTAACTCCCCAAGTTAACTTTGCTTCACCATGACATTACTCTTTCCTGTTGCACATCTTAGCAATTGCTTCTGCCACCCTCCTCATTTTAGGTAGACATCTGTCCCTACCACATTACTACCATGTGCCTTCTTTCATGTCTACTGAAATCTTCAATTCATCAATTTCATGCCCATTTTCTCATCTCTCTTTCTACTAATTTTCAGGTCTTAAAAAATTCCTCCACTTCATGTAACAGAAACTCTCTGGCTGGAAGCAGAAGATCTCTTTGTCTTTGCCATAAATTCCCCCATTGAGGCCAGGGCAGGGCCAAATAGAACTGCAAAACCAGCTTTCCAAACTGAGTTCCCCAATCTGATACCCAACCAGGGGCTCAAGTAAAATAGGTAAGAAACTTCAGGAAAGGAAAAAAGTTTGATTCAATCTTATATTTGGTTCAAAATTCAGGTAGCATAGAAAAAACATTGCATTTTTTTCTTTTTCAAGTCACACTGATCTTTTTCGAAGTAGAATTATAGCACTGACTTGATCCTTTTACATCAAAATTCAAGTCAAAATTGCTGTCAATGGGTTTTTTTTAACAAGTATTACTACTTTTTTCTCTCTAACATGGCATTTCTCTTTCTTCCATTTCATAGAGAATATTCTTTCTTATCTCAGGATCTCTTCTCCATCAGTGAAAGCCCCAGTGCCATCTGGAATAGGTTTCCTTTTATTTCCAATACTCCATTCCACCTTATTTCATCTTACAACGAATGCTTCTCCTTTGCATGAATCATTTTCATTTCTCCCCCTCTCTGCCTCTGGCCTCGTGACAGGAAGCTGCATTTCAGTCATTATATCACACGTATGCTCATTCCTTCCTTAATTTATGCCCCATCCTACCCTCCTGGGCCCTAGGATATAACATGTACAAAGATACAATCAAAAATGGAATTTTATTGGCTTAGACTAGCAACTATGGCAGCAATTCCTATAGATGCTGGTGGCAAGACAGAAGCTATAAGGTCTGCCTTGTTTCAGAGCTAAAATGAGAAATGACATCTCTGACGGAGAGGACTCCATAGAGACCTGGGTAGCGATTTGGCCTATTCCTCTGTGCCAACAGTTCTCTTTCCCTTTATAGAATTGACAGGTGTGTAATCATTTTCCTTAGTCACAGTTTGTGTTAAAATTCCCCATTACAAAATGAATGGGAATTGAGCTCGGTATGGATGTCACCAGTCAAAAATGAAGTCATGTCAAGCAAAGAAAATACTCTAAATAAGTAAAAGCCTTAGCTGTGAGGATCTTTTGCTGAGCCTGCAATATGGTTTTTCAATGAAGCTATATACTAGAAAGGCAATAATGTACTCTACTATTTAAGCATTTCTAATCTTTCCAACCTATGACATACTAATGAGTTGTCTAGAACACCCTAGCATACCTTTCTTCTCCCCCGCTTATACCTTATTATCAAATGATCCAGGCAACTGTCCATTCACATCCTCACTTTAAACATGCATTCATACACAACACACACACACACACACACACACACACACACACACACCATCCTCCCTTCTCTTTCCACTAATGGTGGCTCCCATCTCCATGCTTCACCCTCTACCCAGCTATTCAAAAATTAAGTTAAACTTAAAAGTGTACCATGCTTTTTTGTTTTTCCTTCTACAAAGCTGGTTGTTTGATTTACCATCATACCCCTACCTATTACTTTTGAGGGCAGAACCTTTTCTCATTCACCTTGCAATATCAGTGTCATTCATCACTGACGGCTCACTTTTACTCACTCTACATATCCAAACTGTTGCCAAGTCTCATTGCTTCTACCTTCCCAACTTCTCTCCTACATACCAACTTCTTTCCACTCACTTAGCTACACTTTGGTACAGGCTTTCATTATCTCATGCTTGGACTATAATAATAACTATCTAGTTAGTCTTCATCATTCAAATCTCTCCCCACTCCAATCCATCCTCCACTCAACTGCCAAAGTGATTTTCCTAAAGCCCAGATCTAAAAATGTCACCTATCTAATCAATACACCCCAAGGACTCCACTCCTTATTGCTGCCAGGATCAAATAGAAAATCCTCTGTTTGGCTTATAAAGCATTTCACAACCTGACCCCTTTCTACCTTTCTGGTCTTCTTACACTCTACTGCACTGTTCATACTCTTTGAAATGTCAACACCAGCCATCTTGCTGTTACTCTCAGATGACACTTTAGCTCCCAAAACAGTTTTTCATTACTGTCTTCCTTCTGACTACCCTGGATTTCTTTAAGACTCACCCCAAATTCACTTTCTGTAGGAGGCCTGTCTTGGTTCCTCTCCACTATTCTCAACCCTTCCCCTTCCCCATTGGATCCCTGTTCTCCAAGTAAGATTACTTTCCACCTACTCTGTGTGTGTGTGTGATATGTTACATACATGTACACAGTTTGTATGCTGTCTCCCCATTAGATGTTAGTTCCTTGAGGGAAGAAACCATGTTTTTTGGCTTTCTTCTTCATCTCCATTGCTTAACACAGCGCCTAACTTTTATTTGGGTTTTGAGAAACTCTCTTATGGTCAGCTAGTTGGTATAAAGGGAGCACTGGATCTGGCATCAGGAAGACTCATCTTTCCAAGTTCAAATCAATTTACTTATCATGTGACTCTGAGCAAGTAATTTAATCCTGTTTACCTCAGTTTCCTTATCTGTAAAATGAACTCAAGAATGGAAATGACAAACCACGCCAGTATGCTTTCCAAAAAAACTCCAAATGGGGCCACAAAGACTTGGACACAACTGAATGACAACAAACCTCTCTTACCCTGTTTCCCCATCTATAAAATAGAGATAATAATAGCACCTACCTCACAGGATTGTTGTGAAGAGAAATAAGATAATATGCGTAAAGTGCCATGTAAATTTAGCTTTAGCTATTATCATTCCTTTCTTAAATATTTTACAGTGCCTTGCACAAAGTAGGCGCATAATAAATACTTGTTGAATTGAATTATTAAATTCTCTAGTTGTGTGATATAGAACTCAAGTGTCATAACTGTACCTGGTACTCTTTTCACTCATTTATCCTTTATTAAGACTAAAAACATGTTATATGATAAGAGGATCTTAGGTTTAGAAGGAGAGCTGGTGGTAGAGTGGACAGAGTATTAGGCTTGGAGTAGGGAAGACCTTATCTCTGTCTGCCTCAGTTTCCTCAAATGTAAAATGGAGATAATGAGTGCATCTACTGTCAGGGTTGTTTGAGGGATAATAATAGCACCTACCTCTCAGGGTTGTTATGAGGCTCAAATGAGATCATATTTGTAAAAGACCCTTTGCGCAGTGCCTGGCTAAGGCACTTTTGTACTTCCTTTTCTCAAAGAAAACCAGTGATATCCTGAGTGATGTCTTGACTTGAGTGTGAATTGGATTTAAGTGAGGCAGAGTTTTGCCCAAAGTTGTCAGCCTCACTCTCTTCCTGAGTCACTGAAGTCCTGGCACATGGGAAGGTGCTACATAAATGCTTATTCCCTTCCCCTTCTTTTCAAGGTCCAGGCTTCCGGCCTCACATGCTATGTTTCTCTGCCTTACACCCTTCTTTATTTGCTTCTGGAAGCTTTGGCAGTGAACTTTCAGAGTGAAAAGCACACTGCTTTCCACATATGGTAGGAAGAATCTTGCGCATCAGCTGAACGCATCCTGTACCACACACACATTCTGTTTTCTCTCTGGGCACAGCTGTTCTGCAAAAGCTGACAAAACGTGAAACCTTCTGTGCAGTAAAAAACATGGATGGGAGAAGCTAGACTATAACTTAGAAGATGTGACACAAGCCAGAAACAGCCACAAGGTCTCAGACTTCAGGCTCAAGTAGAACATGCTTGCTGTGACAAAGATGAGTTAGGCACTGGGAGTGATCCTTAACTTTGGCTTGCCTCGCTCATGGCTTCTGCCACAACTGCTGAGGTCCTTCTTTTACGAACAGGGTCCCTTGGAAGATCTCACCCCTCTAAACTTTGCTTGTGACTAAAATTGAGCATAGATATGCATGTGAGCTATCAGAAAGTAATGAGATTTGATTTTTTGTCTGTTTGATGATGAAGTAAATAAATACACTGATATCTGAGAGCAGTTTTATAGACTTGCTTTAGTAGGGGTCAACAAGGAATATTTCGTCAGATTTCCTGTGAGCTTTAGCTGACCCTCGCTTACTAGGAAACCCCTCCTGCTTTTAGGGACACGTAGAAGCCTTTGATGACTGCCTAGGAGTTTCTGAAAGCAAAATCTAAGTCTAAAGCAGGATGCAAGACTTTGTTAAATATGGAACATTACAGAAAGTGCCAGGCTCAAATCTCCTCCTCTTTTCTTCTCATATTCCTGGTGTCCATCCCCCCATCTAATAGTGCATAAAAGGAAAAAAATTTGGAAAATACTTCTTTATGATTTCTTTCCTTCATAAAAATAGGTTATAACTACCTTTCTCTTCTCTCAAAATGACATCTTTACACAGTTTCTGTTGTGGTTGCATCCAAGTTATTGTTCAGTTGTATTTCAATCATGTCCTACTCTTCGTGACCCCATCTGGGGTTTTCTTGGCAAAGAATTGGAGTGGCTTGCCATTTCCTTCTCCAACTCATTTTCCAGATGAGGAAACTGAGGCAAACAGGGTTGAGTGACTTGCCCAGGATCACATAATGTAAGGCCAGATTTGAACTCATGAAGATGAGTCTTCCTGACTCCGGGTACAACATTCTCTCCACTGAGACACCTAACTGTCCCTGCATCTAAGTAGGTCGGACAAAAACTGAAGGTTCAAAAAGTTGGAGCTTTTTATTGATTTTTAATGAGGTTAAAGTTTTGGGGAGCAACAGATCATAGATTGAGATTCCAAAGGGACGTTTTAAGTCGTCTTATCCAATCTCCTTGTTTTACAAATGAGGAAACTGAGGCCCAAACAGGTAATGTGATTTGCCTAACATAATAATAAATGGTCAAGCTAGGATCTGCGCCCAGTTCCTCAAACTCCTAAATCAACAATCTTTCCACTGAGCCATGCTGCCTCATTAACACAGTGCTCTATCAGCCTGAGTATAGCAAGGATTAATCTCTTGATTTCACAGATGCACTTAGCGATTTGACAGAAGTCACTTGGTACAAATTGGAGTTTAGAATTCTTGATAATGAGCCCATTTTGTGACTATGAGTGCAAAAGGCAAAGAAAGCAAGGGCGAGGTACTTATGAAATTTCACAACAGTATCTCACCTATCTGCCGGACAACCCCTTCTGTTAGGTGACAAGGATACCATTCCTTATCAACTCACCACTTTTGTCTGGCAGGACAATAAAGTCACAGTAGAATTCTTAGAGACTTGGGAAGCTTGGCAATGCAGAAGCATGTACTACCGCTAACCTAATTTATTCTGCTCTCAGAATTTAGAATTGAGTTAGGAGATTATTTAGAAACCTAGCCTCTTACAAATGTTAGGGAGTGATGGAAGTTAATCCCAAACTTGTAGAAAGCTTTGTGTTGCCTGAGGCATGCTTTGGCTCATTTGAGTCAGCTGTTCATTTTCAATATGGTTTCAGTATGTTGAATTTCTAGAAACAATAAAATACATATTTCAAAGGGTCTGGCAGCTGCATCATTTTCCAGGGGTTATGTCAAATCAAGTCAACAAGTATTTATTAAGCACCTACTACGTGTTGTTCATTGTGTTAAGCACTGAGGATATGTTGCTGTGTTATTCTGTCATTCAGTCCTGTCTGACTCTCTGTGACTCCATGGACCATAGCACACGAGGCCCTTCTATCCTCTGCTGTCTCCTGAGGTCTGTCCACATTCATGTTCATTGCTTTCCTGACATTATCTCTCCATCTCATCCTCTGCCATCCCCTTCTCCTTTTGCCTTCAATCTTTCCCAAGATTAGGATCTTTTCCAACAAGTCCTGTCCTCTATGGCAAAAGACAATCCCTTGTCTCAAGCAACTCACAATCTAACGGTGGAGATAACACGTAGACAACTATGTACAAACAAGTTATGTGCAGGATAAATTGGAGGTAATCCATATGCATATGAATACATATATCCATTTATATGTATATTCATATGCACATAACTGCATATAGATATTATACGTACATGTGTCTCACGACTTTTTAATATACAGAGGAATGAAATAGAGTCACTCATGATACTAGAAAGAGTATGGCGTTCAAGTTGGCTTTGAAAACCTGAGTTTGAATCTTGCCTTATGATGCTTACTAACATTATGACCTTAGGCAAGTCATTGAACTTCCTTGGTCACCAGTTTCCTCACCTAGAAAATGAGAAGGTTAGATTAGATGAGCTCTAAGTTTCCTTCCGCTCTTGGTCCATGATCCCATAGGGGAGTGGGGATGAAGCTTATTTTCTAATTTCTTCTGTTAGCAGAAGCTCTGCTATTTGAAAATTATTGCTACATCATCTGTAATTCTCAATTTAGAATTGACTCTGGGGCAGCATGTGATATAAATGGCAAAGACACTGTCCAAATTATCTAGGACTCACCCTTTACCAAGGTGAAGTGGCAAACTGGATTTAAGTGCCAGCATTCCTTCCACACATTCTCTGAGAAGCTTAAAAGACTGGATGAGAAAAACACTTCATCTTTCTTTCCCTTAATGTCCTTATATGAAAGCTTCTATTTTCAACCCTTTTTTTCTGTCCTTTTTTCCATGCTTAGATGGACTATGGATGGCTGCCCACCATCAGCCATCACAGTTTAGACTCATCCAACCAACTGCTCCCTGCATCATGTGCAAACTACAGCTGAAAGCTGAGGCATGGTTTATATGCCAAGAAGTATCAGACATTCTGGAAAGCAATTTGGAACTGTGACCGAAAAGTTATTAAACTGTGCATACCCTCGGACACAGTGATATCAATACTAGGTCTATACCCCTAAAGAGATTAAAAAATGAGGGAAAAGACTAATATATACAAGAATATTTATAGCAACTCTTTTTGTAGCAACAAAGAACTGGAAACCAAAGGGGTGCCCATCAACTAGGAGATGACTGAAAAAATTGTGTTATAGAAATGTCATGGATTATTATTGTACTATGAGAAATGATGAAAAAGATGGTTTTAGAGAAAGATTTATATGAACTGATGCAAAGTGAAGTATGTAGAACCAGGAGAACTATTTATACAATAACAACAATATTATAGATGCAAATATCTTTGAAAGATTTTGGAATTTTGACCGATACAATGACCATCCGTAATTTCAGAGGAGTGATGATGAAGTATGTTACCTTCTTGCTGACTGAGAGGTGAGAGACTCAGGGTGCAAGATGAGAAATAGACCATGCAGGAATTTGTTTTGCTTGACTATCCATATTGGTTATGAGTTTTCTTTTAATGGGTTGGGAAGGTAAAGAAAGAAAATAGATTTTGATTCATTGAAAAAACTTTAACTTTAAAACAAAATAGGACATAATAAGTGATAAATGAGAAGTAGAGACAAGTAAGAGCTATAGGAATTCAGAGGGAGGAGAGATCACATTCTGGATAGACCAACTCTATCCAAAAAAGTAAAATTCTGGATAGTCCTGACCATAAACCATGGTTCAGGTATATTGCTGGAAACTGGGTAATAGTAAAGGAAACCATTCCTCCTGGAAATCCTAAATCCTAACTCCAGCACATGAAATTTCTAACATAAGCACTTTATTTTTCCATTTAGCTTTTCTAGTGGTCATCAAATTCAGAACAATAATGGTTTGCCTCAAAAAGAAGACTATAGTTATCTAATTTAATTTACTATTTAAAGACCTTGTTCTTTCTAATGTAGTTTGTTCCAATCTCACATATTATGAGATGGATGAAAAATCCAAATTGCGAGCACAAGATCCTAGATGAAAGTTACAGAACTGAATGTCATTTATTATTGTTTTTGTAATAACAGTAATAGCTAACACATATATAGTGTTTTTTTGAAATTTGCAAAATGTTTTGTAAGTATTATCTCCTTTGATCCTCACAACAACACTGAGAGGTAAATGCTATTATTATCCTATTTTACAGATAAGGAAACTGAGACAGAGGTTAAGTGATTGGCCCAGATTCACACAGGTAGTATCAAATGTTGGATTTGAACTCAGGTCTCTGGGACTCCAAGTGGTCAGTGATCTATCCATTGCACCACCTAGTAACCTCATTAGCTCCCCTTTAACAGAGTGTAACCATGACTCTCCTCCCTTCTTTGCCACTATCACTGACCTAATTCTCTGTTACCCATCCTGACTTGGTTTCTATTCTCCTCCTCCTTGTTCTTTCTCCTCAGTGCTTAATGCTACTGTTAAATAAACAATAGAATTCTGGGGAAAATTGTCTTTCCTGATGTTAGAAGGAAGATAGATGATACCATCCCTCTCCTCTTTTCAAGACCATATTTTCTTTCTTTCTTTCTCTTTTGCTAAGAAGGTAAATGATATCTTGCATGGGAAATGTGAGGTATCGTAGATTATTAGGTCTGAAGGAGACGTTAGAGATCTTATAGTCAGTGCAATTCAACAAATCTTTATTAAGCCCCTGTTATATTCAAGGCACTCTGCAACATGTTGGGGGTTCCAAAGCAAAAATGAATTAGACTTGACTCTCAGGAGGTTTATTCTGCCATAGTGATACATGAAGTATTTACAAAGTAATTTCAAGAGAAAGAAAAGTGCTAAAAACTGGTGGACAGGTATATATGAAAAGCCTTCAGGAGGTGGCAAGTGGGCTGTGTTTTGAAGGAAATTGGGGTTTCTGTGTGGTGGAGGGGAGTAGAGAATGTCCTGCAGATATGACTTAACCACTTGTACAAAGACACAGTTGGGAGATGAAAAGATGAGTAAAGGGTACAGTTAGCAGACAAATTTAACAGAATGAGGAGTATATGGAGGGTAGTAATATGATTAAGACTGGAAAGGCAGGTGGAAGCCAGATTCTAAAGGACTTTAAATGCCAAGCTGAAGATTATGGATATTGTTCCATAAGCACTAGAGAGCCATTGAAGATTTTTGAACAAAGGATGTAACATGATCCTAACCATTCATTTTACTGATAAGGAAACTAATACTCAAGATTCCTGGAGGGAGAGGGGGGAAGAGGGTTGTATGAAATTAAGAACCACAGTTGTTAACATCAAAAAAATATAAAAACAACATTTGGTCTTCCCCTTGTCGTGAGGACAGAGATCAGTATACTAAAGCCAAAGAAAGGGATTCACAGGGCAAAAAGCAGGGCTTTTTCATAAAGAAGAGATATTGTGCGTTAATTTGGGCCAAAATGAGATTGATTATTTTGCTCTTTTAGCTAAACTCTCACCAAATTCATGAGTTAGAATTTACTTTCTGCCTAATGGTGAAGTCTGCTAGATTCTAATGTTAATGGAAACTCAGTTGGTGAGTTCTTTACCCTTCAGGGCATCTGTCATTTATAATCAAAGAGAGTGACAGGTGTCAGCTTCTTTAGCAAGGGACAATAGAAAAAAAATCTGTTTGTATACATAAATGAACTAAAAACAAGTGGAAGTGAAGTGAAAGTTCAAAATGACTCGCAGCAAATATTTCAATCACTTTTCCTGCATCTATAGAAGTGAGATGAACCAACCAGATAAAGTAATTGTCTTTTCCAGCTTTCATTTCCATCTCACCTAAAGTCCTAGGTTACAATCTTTGATCAATTAATGTGAAAACTCATAAAATTTGGGGGTTCAGGTTTTTATATCTGTTAGATTATGAGCATATAGACCCCCCACCCCCCAGCAAGGCATAATGAGGAAGACTGGGATTTGAGTTCTGCCTCTGACATAAATTAGCTGTGTGACTCTAAGAAAATCACTTAACATCTCAGTGTCCCAGTCAACTCTTTCAAACCATAAATTTCATATGAGGGGCCAGTCTGCATCTGTGCAGATATTTTCCTCCCATGGATGAAATTATAATATATATTTCATACTCATCTGTATACATGTTGTTTCTCCCCAGTACAGCTTCCTATAAGCTTCCTGAGGGCAAGGACTATTTGGCTTTGTATCTTATGTGTATTGAATTGAATACAACTTCACATCCAAGAGGAAATACAGAATCTAGGCAAACACCACAGTGACAAATATTCCCAAAAATGTTGCTTCCTATGTCATTACCGACATTTAGTATCAGAGGCTGATCTGAATCCAGCTAGAACTTAAAGTGGTTTGAGTTATATTCAAGGCATCCTCTTTCTAGAAGAGCTATAGGAAAGTTAGCTTAGTCCATTCCAGGGCTAATAGAAAGATTCAAGTACCCTTTCCCAACGTCTTGCAGGAATCCTTCAGACAATATGGGTCCCCTGAGCCCTCTTTTGTCCACACCTTCACTTCTGAATCTGGCTCTAGGCCTGAACCAATACCCTTCAGGCAGTGATGATGCTTTTTACAGACAGGAGATGGGTTATTTCTGAGTAAAGAAACATGTCTACCAAGTGAGAGGTTTGGAACACTTGATATGTTTCCTAAGAAACTAAGAAACACTGGAAAATATTTGGTATCTCAAGTCCCTGTCCCTATTTATTTCAAGTCCCCAAGCTATTGTTACATTCTGGCTTCTCAATAAATGATACAAGACAACAGAAGTATCAAGAATAACAACTTTGAAAGACTTTAGGATTGTGTTCAATGAAAAGACAAACCATGACTCCAGAGGACCAATAAAGAAGCATGTTACCCATGTCACCTGACAGAAGGTGATGGATAGAATCAAGATCCAGAATGAGATATACATTATTGAATACACATAATATGGAAAACTGCTTTGACTCTAAATATTTATTATAAGGGTTATCTTTTTTAAAAAAATTCAATTGGAGGTGGGAAAGATAGAGAGGTAGGGATTGTGCTCCCCCTTAGAAAAATGAGAAGAAAACAAAAGGAATCATAGACAAATAGAATGGCTTTGAAAGTTATATATCAAATTTATTATATACTTAAAAAGAAAAGCAAGCTCTGTGTAATGGGGATTCAGTTTCAGATACAATCTTCTGTTTTATAATGAATATCAAAATGTTCATTATATTTAGCTTTCAGAATAGAAATTAAATGAGAGTTCAGAAGATCAGAATAAAAATAAAATGAAATGGAAAAAAATCACCTTCTTAAGATCAGTTACATAGCTGAGTTGAATATGTAAGTCCCACCAAAAACTCCAAACTAGAAAATAAATCCTTGTAAAGACAGCATAAGGTGTTGAGGACTGGCCTCCAGAAGCAACGCCACATGACCGTACTCAGCCAATAGCTCTCACATAGACCTATTCTATGTGAGGTGTGAGGGAGATGACAAGTCCCAAGTCTAGGACACTGGAGCAATGGTCAACATTTGATGTGTGAGTGGGAACGCCACTACTGCTAGGCAAATATAAAATTCCCAAGGAAAAGTCCAATGGGAATCCAGATTATGCCCTGAAGGCTGAGATATGATTAACCTCCTTGTAGCATGTGTAACTACAAATGTTGTTGGTCATAAAATTATCCAGCTCTTATTAAAAACCAGCTGCAGCCGTGGGTTCAGCGACCTCCTAAGGGAGAGATTTCCACAAGATAGCAAAATACTTTCTGGAAGGGGAGCTCTTTTCTAGCATTTACTCTACAGGAGTGCCTTTTAAAGTTTAATGAGGAGATCTTGAGAGAGACCAGGTTCCTTCATATTAAGAGCTTTTAAAAAAAAATAAGCAGGGCCAGATTACACTGTGTGTGCTACTTGGTGGGCAACCAGTCTGTGGTTCTATGTACTCCTTTCTAGAAGAATATGTGCACTTATATGTACTCATGTCGCATGTGATATTGTGAGACAGAAGAGATGGAATGCTGGCCTTGGCATCAGAAAGACAAGGTTCAAAACCTTTCTTTATCACTTATTAGCTGTGTGACCCTAGGTGAGTCATTGAACCTCTGTATGTCTCATCAAACCCTTTAAGACTTACCAAGTATCGGAAGCATCATAAAGTACGTGGATTGAAGGGGTAGCTTCCATAACAGGAGTCCCCCATGTGGATGAAATCATCTATTTGTGTCTATGTGCTTACTTTTTTTCTATCCAAATTTTATATACTTAGACTCTTATTTTTCTAACCACTTCACAGAATCATAAAATTACAGAACTGCAAGAGATCATAGACTTCATCTAAAACTGGACCAGGCTGCCTCACAAGACAGTGAACTCACAGTAGTCACAAGTGTTCAAGAAGAAACTGGATGATTCTGTATTATATCCATGTTACCAAAGGCACATGATGACTAGAATAAGTTAATTACTATCAGTAATTAGTTACTCTTGTCTAATTCTGTTTTCATCCCAAGAGGTTTTGTCTTTGAAACCTCCTCTCCTAAAAACTATACTGTCACAGGAATGCCCTCTCCTTTTTTTGGAAGCTAGGTGGGAGCAATGGATAGTAGAGTCAAGAACACGAGTTCAAATCCAGTCTCAGTGACTTAATAGCTGTGTGACTTTGGGCAAGTCATTTGATGGTTATCTGCCTTGGTTTCTTCATCTGTAAAATGGAGATAACAGTACCTACTTTGCAGAGTTGTTACAAGAATAAAATAAGGCATTTACAAAGTGCTTTCCAAGCACTGAAATGTTATATAAATATTGGAAAGAAGAAACAAGAATAAATGAGAAAAGGTTCTAGGTCTTTTGGGGGATTTTTTACCTATCACAAATTTCACTTGGAAGTCACAGTTAAAATCAGGGTAATTAAAACGCTGACTTTTTCTTTTTCTGATCACAGAATCAGAGAATCTCCAAGTTGGGAGAGGCCTCTAGGGTTATTCAATCCATCCCAGACCTGAGTAGGTATCCCTGAGCTGGGCTCACTTATTCTCCAGTGAGGGGAAACCATCACTCCCTGAGTCAGCTCCCTCTTTCTTTAGAAAGCTTGTAATTGTTAGTGTTTCCTGTCTTGAACTTGGTTTCTCTGTCACTTCTATTCATTGTACCTTCTTCTGCTTTATGAAGTTAAGCAGAATAAGATTAAGTCTTTTCCACACAACAGGTCTTCAAAAAGAATGAAGAGATCCATGACATACCATTCTATTTTCTCTTTTAAGATTAAAGTATTCATTCCCTTTTATTTTAATTGATTTTCATATGCCATGGTTTCTAGTATTCTCAAAATCCTAGTCACATAACTCTGGACAAGATTGACTATGCCAATGTGCTTCCTTAAATATGGTGTCCAGAATGGAGCACCAAGAAATATTTTGCTTAATAAACATTTGCTGAATTGAATCAAATACTCCAATATGGTTTAACAACTGCAGAAAACACCAGGAGGTGGATTACTCACTATTAATATTTTAATTTCCTCTCCTTCATATAAGTGCTACAATATTCATTTTAATGAGCGGTTTCTCCATCTTGGGATTTCATTCTGCTCCTAGTAATCTATCTAGAGATTTAGCATCTTTTCCCCCATTTAATTTCATAACATTTAAATATATTTTCTACCAAGAAAACTCAGAGCTTGAATGTCTGTGGAATGTAGGTAGATAGCAACAACTAACATTTGCATGGTGATTACTATGTGCCAGTGCTAAGCACTTTACAAATATTATCTCATTTGATCCTCACAACAACTGTGGGAGGTAGGTGATATTATTCTCCCCATTTTACAAATGAGGGAACTAAGGCAAATAGAGGTTAAATGACTTACCCAGGATCACACAGCTAGTAAGTATATGAGTCTGAATTTGAATTCAGGTCTTCTTAACTCCAAGCCCAGCATTCTATCCATCCTCTGCGCCACCTACCTGCCCAGATTCTTAACCTTCCTCTCTCTCCATCACCCATCTCCCCTCAATGATAAAAGAGTTCTTCATTTTTCATAATCCCAAAAAGAAAAGTTTTTCCTAAATAGTTTTCCACCCAAAAGGATTTTGAACAGTAGATTTATATTTTTTACTATTCTCTCCATACATATGCATATTATATAACATATATATAATAATGTGTATATACATACATATTCACACACATACATATAAACACATACATATGTACATAGACACATATATACACACATCTACATGCATGTATATAAATGTATATGCCATCCTCAACGTATTATTTTATTTTTAAGGTTTAACCCTCATTTAAATTACCTCCAAATATTTTATGCCATTCCTACAAAAACAAAACTAGTTTTTAAAGCAGTACAATAACTAGTCTCTGAGTTGTGGTGGGAAAGGAGAAGGGTTTGCACCCATAATATGAAATCTTCCATTCACATCTTGAAATCTTAAACTCTGGCTATAAATTGAAGCTCTCAGCTTAAACTGCCTTCCCCATTTCCAAACTGTTATCAGCTCCAGCAGCCTATGAAAACAGGTGGCAAATGTCCAGAATAAACCTTTAACCTGTGGCCAACTGCTCTGAAATTCAGTTTCTCCCTATTTCTTCGGTCCCCTACTTTTCACCTTCCTCCAACAGCTCCCTCAGCTTAAATGCCAGCATTGATTTTCACTTAAAGGTATCAAATGGCCCTTTTGGTCCTAAGCGATGTAAAGTGAAGGGGAGGCACGGGGAAATAGATTAACAATACAACAAATATCATGTATATGAGGAAGGACTTCAGTTCATGTAGATGAGTACAAATGTACCCTCACCAACACATTTTAAAATATGCTGTCTTTTTTAAAAATCCAAATAACAAAATAATGGTTTTATGCCACATGCTAAATGACCTGCCAGGCCCAAATAAGCTAATCTTTCAGAAAAGACAATTTGTTTTTTATTAATCTCTCAAAGCCCTTTTTTCCAATCCACCCTCATTAGGTGAGTTTCAGCATTTAAGAACCAGGGGGCCATTAAGAAGTAACCATGTGATGACTTAGTATGGTTTTGCTTCAAAGAATATATGATTTTAATGGTCTCTTTTGAAGACCACAGAATCACACCTAGGAAGGACGAAAAATGTATGCTACACTTTCCAAGGGATTCATTTCTTTCTGATACTTAAAAAAAACAGTCAAGCTGTAATAATTATTCAGTCTAAACAGCCCCAAGTAAATGAAACAGCCCTGAGACAGCTGTCAAGATTCAGTCTTCCGGAAGCTTTGATTTTAATGAAACTCATTAAGGAAAGAAATTAACAGAAAATATCATAATCTGTCTTGTTTCAGAAAGCTAAACAGAAACAAAGGGCTTCTTAACCTGACAAGTAATTTGACCAGTCAAGCTCTTTTCTTGCATTTAGGTATCCCCACTGATGTTAACATTCTCAGTTTTGTGGATGCCACTAGACAGCTTCTCGTGTTAACAGGAATACATTAAACAGAAAGTATTACCTCCCAAGGTATTAGCACAGTTGTCTAGAATATAGGCTCCTTGAGAGTAAGGATTGTTTCAGTCCTTGAATTTGTGTTAGCATGGTATTTGGCACATAGTTGGAACTTAAAAACTTGTTGGTTGTTGGTGGATTGGTTGTCCACATGTTGTGTGTTCCAAATAACAACTGTGCAACCTTTGAACATCCAGAGTAATGAGAAATGAAGGATGAAGAAAATTTCCAGAAAAGGGCTAATTATCAAGATTAACCTTCTGGATGAAAACATCTCTCCCTCAGAACCCTAATTTTCTCATTCATCCTCAATCTAGCAAATACTATATGATCTCCTGTTCAGAAAATTGATAAGAATATTAAGTAGAATTTAATTTTCTTGAGATCAGGGGCTGTTTTTTTAAGGTACCAGCACAACATCTGGAATATAACAGGTTCTTAATATTTATTGACATGAAATTGAATCGAAATACTTCATTTGTAGCTGGCAGATAGGTTTGTGTTTTTTATTACAATAAAAGAAACACCATAAAATATACGCCCCTATCTTTGCCCTCTATCATGTTATCCAAATAGAGACTATTCCCAAGAAGAGAATGAATAATTCATCTGGTATTAGTTTGTGAGCACTTATCAGGACATTCTGTACTCAATAAAAGTCTTTAAAATCAACCTCTTCCCAAATTGGATCCTACCGATAGTTAGGTTCATTTCTTCTGAGTGGTCTAATCTAGCTTTGTTTGAATACACTTTATGTTGGTTGCATCTAACTATCTGGCCAGTTTATATGTCCAAGAGAGTCACCATTTTTTTTCTAAGATGGAGACTTCTAATTGGAAAATGGCTAAAAAACCCAGCATATGTGTAGAAATTAATATTCTTTGTGAAATGAACATGAAGAATTCAGAGAAATGTGTGAAGACCTATGTGAACTAAGCAGAGTAAAGTAAGCAGAACCAAGAGAAAGATAATACACTAACCATAATCCTATAAAGGAAAATAATACTAAGAATGTCATAATTCATATAAATGTAATGACTAATCTTGACACCAGAAAACTGATGATGAAAAAGACTTCCCTCCTCTTTGCAGAGAGGTGGGACACTACAAGCATAAAACTTGTCAGGTATGGACATTGTGCTGGTTGGCTTTGCTTAACTGTACTCTGCGTTTCTCTGTTACCAGTGAGGGTTCCACTGGAAAGGGACAAGTCATTGCAAATGACAGCAAAATTTAAAAACAAAACAGAAGTATAATGCATTGTTTTGGTTTGTTTTTTTAAGGAACCTATCAGTTGATAAATTAGAAAAGGAAAAAAGATAATATCAAAAGCTTTTAGAGACTTCACACAAGCAGGGTTGGATGATATGCCCAGCAGGTAGGGAAAATGTCAACATGTGCTTTCTAGAGACTAGTGATGCCCTGCGATAAAAGTAGAGATTGTCAGCCAGCTACCTCCTTTTGTCAATACACGGCTCCCTCAGAAAGGCTAAAGCTTCCACATAAGCAAGATTGGCCTGAAACATCGGAGGAGGAGTTGGCCACCTTAAGGTGTAAATGACATCAGATGCTTTAACGGGCTCCTGGTAAGCCATGGAGTTCAACCCCCTCCCATTTTACAATCCAGAAAGATTGAGTGACTGAGTCTCTCAAGCTAATACTGTCTGAGACAGGAAAAGAGAAATAGAATATTGCAAACAAGTAGTTTTATACCTGATGGCCAAAATTCCTATCTTAGATTGGATGTTTACTTCATCTACATTTGCTATCAGGCATTAGCTGAGCCCTGGGTGCATTATACACAGCTTCCTGTATGTGCTACCCAAAGCTCCCTGCAATCTCACATTATCTCCAACGATGTACGAATATATCACAACTTTATAATGAAACTGACAGAATGATTAGAAAAAAATCTTTTCTAGGACCACAACCGAGTAAGGCAGACTAAGTAATCTACAAATGCTTTGCCATGTATTCAGTGATAGCATTGCTTTAGCTAATTAATGATCCCATCAAAATCAGAAAGAATACCTACTGGGAAAGCCTGTTCATAGGGGAGATCCATCCCCTCCTCCATTGTGCTTTGCACACACTGCAGTTTTCCTTCTGACTCTCCATATTCCTCTTTTTCTTGTATTAAATACTAGTTTCAACTATTGTAGTTGGTTAAAATAAATTCCACCTTAATTCAGTTCATCTCCAGGTCTTTTTAAGTTTGTTTGTGCTACACTATTTGCATGTTGAAACAAAAATAATAGTAATAATCACCCAGATTATCCTTCATTTTCTGCAGTCACCGGATCTCTTCGTTGCACAGAGCCTGTGCCAGCTTCAAAAGAATTCGACCAACCCTTACAAAACTCATCTTCTAAATCTTCATCGTACATTAAGTGAGGAAGGTGAATGGCAAAGCAGTATTCCCTGTATCTTGTAGTGGGAGACACTGAGGCTCAGAAATGTGCTGGGAATGAATAGCTTATCCAAGCCCCATATCACATACCAGCTGTTTCTAACATTCAAAATAGTGCGTTTTAATTAAAACTCTTTCGTCCCTGTCTTCAGGATGACATCACCTTGCAAGTCTCATTAATTAAAATAGCCAGCCAAGATTTTCAATGTAACAAATTCTTGATTTTTCATATCACTAGAATTATTCTTTTGGAAAATGATTCCTTTTAACATTCTCATAAGCAACAAGAAATAATAGCCTGCAAATGAGCGGATGTTTTGTCAAAGGCTTTAAAAATTCTGTATAATTTTAGGCTTGTTGCAAGGCCTATTTCCTATTACATAAAATGATTTTTATGTCAATAAATGTGACATAAGCTAAGATCCAACACATCTTATTTAATCTTGTCTGAAATTCATTTCTTCGACAATTTAGGTGCCTTAGAAAAGTTTCATAACTAAGACTTGACAAAAGGCAAACCAAAAGATTTCAATGCTTCCAAGTGTCAATGTGTGCTTGTAGCACAGTAGTATCAGGATTAGCATAAGAGAAGCCATTCTATTACTGTTCTGGCATTTCAATCAACCATATTTGGGGTTTTCTTTGCAAAGACACTGAAATGGTTTTCCATTTCCTTCTCCAGTTCATTTTGCAAATGAGGAACCCAAGACAAATGGGGTTAAGTGGCTTGCCCAGGGTCACACAGTTAGTAAGTATCTGAGGGCAGATTTGAACTTTCCTGACTCCAAGTCTGGCGTTCTTTCCGCTGCACCACCTAGTTGCAGTCCTCCATCAGTTTGATCACTACAGCTAATGATCAAAGACCACAATATATTCTCTCATGTGCTCGTCCTTCGTTGCTGAAGAAGACCATACCATCAGAGAAATAACGACATGACTTGTACTTGACTTTGTTTTTGAGTGAGTGAGGGCTGTGCGGGTCACCAGCCTCACTTCTCCTCCAGAGCCATCTGAATCCAGTGACCAGATATTCATCAGGATGACTGGAGATGACCCAAGATGAGGCAGTTGGGGTTAAGTGACTTGCCCAAGGTCACACAGCTAGTGACTGTCAAGTGTCTGAGGTGAGATATTAACTCAGGTCCTCCTAACTCCTGCACTGGTGCTCTATCCACTGTACCACCTAACTGCCCCTATATTTTCTCACAAATATGGATCAGAACCCATCTACAGTTTAGTAAATGGTTATAAAGAATTGCTATAGCCTAAAATTTCGCCAACTTAGAATATGATGATGAAAGTTTTAAAATGTCTTAAATAGGAAGCATCTATTCCTTACATCAGTTGACATGTAGAATTAAATTTATAATATTTTTCTCAGGGAAGCATGAGATACTGGATAGAGAGTGAGCCTGGAAATCAGGAAGACCTATTTTCAAGTTCCATCCCTGACCCATGCTTGCTGTGTGACCCTGGGTAAATTATTTAACTTCTCAGTACCCCCAGTCAACTCCAGTTATATATTATGGGACAGATACCAATCTGTTCCTCATTGGGAGTTCCCTATGCCAATAATGTCACAGATCCAGTCTACCTTAAAGGGCAACTAGGTGGTACAATGGATTGAATGCCAGACTGAGAGTTAGGAAGACCTGAGTTCAAATCTGACCCTAGACACTTACTAAATGTATGACCCTGGGTAAGTCACTTAAAACTCTTTGCCTCAGTTTCCTCATCTGCCAAATGAGATAGGGAAGAAAATGGCAAACTACTCCAATATCTTTGCTAAGAAAACCCCAAATGGAGTTACAAAGAGTTGCACATGACTGGAATAATAGCAACCATTTCACCTTAATTTTCTCCCCCCTGGGAACACACTTTATAGCATGTCAGTACCATTCCATTCACAGAATTAGTAACTTAGTTTTTAAACTTTATAATTCTTTTTTTAAATTATAGCATATAATATACAAAGTAAATATATTATGGTTATCAAAGAATGAGTATGGTACATAGAGTAAATAAACTATGGTCAAGAAAAGTTTTATAATTTCATATTACTATTCCCATACACTTACTAATGTAAATATCACATGGGAAAGGGTACAAAAGAAAACACAGACGGTGAATTCTTAACTACAGTCCTTAATGGAGTAGGAAAGAAGCCTTAAAATCTAACAATGCAAAACAACGGATAATAAAATAACAAGAAATGCAGTCACATATAATCATACAAACCTACACACACACACACACACACACACACACACACACACACACACACACACATATCCAGTTCCATAATTAATCCTTTCCCTTACTGCTTTAGGGTTATTTTCAATGACTCCAAACTTAACTAAATAAAAAGATGGATAGCCTTGAGCTGCTGACTACTCTAGTCATAGATAATCAGAAACTGTTGGTCTACATATAATGTCATTGAGTTTTCTTGGCCAAATAAAGTAAAGGTTTTGTTTCACCTCAAGTACTTGGCATTTTGTATTTATCTGCTTGATGAATCTGTGTTGTTTTTTTTTTTAAAAAAAGTACTTGACTGATTTTGTGCAAATTCAGTACATGACTAAAAGGTATCAACACAGCTCAAATTTAAAATTCATTAATTCATTCATCACCTCAAAAGAAAATGTCAGTAAATAGAAGGCACGTGCCCTGTAATTTCAAATAGATGCCAGTGAATTTTTTTAGAGATTACAGCAATATGTGATGGTACTGGGTGAGTCTATGTGGTTCTGTGTTGCAAAACTAGCTATTTTTTTATTGCTTTTTTAAATCACCTTTTCCTGAAATGCTCATTAACCATTTATCTGAGACAATACCTCATGCTTTAATTTATTCTGGTGTCTTTTACTGCTAATTTTAACTTTCAAGAAAAAAACCTGAAAAATATGAAACCTATATTCCATACTTCTATTCCTTTTCACATAATTAATTATATATCTCTTTTGATCACTAAAAATTTATGGTGCTGCCCACAATCAGCTGGGCTCTAAAGAGATCACAGGTAAATTTTTATAGTGATAGATAGAGGTCAGAAAGCATAGATTCTCACAGAACTGTGCAGCTACTTTGCCTGATTCCTCCTTTGCCCCAGTCCCAAAGGTAGGAGTTTGAATAGACTGTCTCATCTTCTTTTCTGTAGTACACAATATATTAGAGTCCACAACTTTGTTCTATTAACTCATTATTAACTGTGAACTTTAGTTCTTCCCTCATTCCACTGGATATGGGCATTGCCAGGTGTGCACATCTGTTCCAACAGCTGACCAGATTCAGTTCCATCCTAAATGAGGCTGTTGTAACAGTTTTGAAATTGGGTTTAAACTAACCTGACTCCTTAAATAGCCACAAGGTTTAAAACAGTTGATTACTTACATATAAACCTTTATTCATGCATAACTGTACTTCTCCTGTCCGGGCTGCCATGGCTTATCAACAGTGTTGCTGCCATTTGCTTTGTTAGGCACAAATTAATGCACCAGAACCATATAATTTATCCATGCCATTTTGTCAAGCCAGTTCTCATAGAAATAGCCTGAGAAAACCCCAACGCTCCCTTGTCCTCCCTCCAAGAAATCATGTTCTGCAGCTCACATTTGGAGCAATGGGTCAGTGTGCTCTCCTGCCAACAGCTGAGGTGATGGAAATCACGCTCTTCTCTTTCTCGTGGTGTGGCAGGTAAGCTGATTTGTGTATACATGGAAGAATTATGACCTCAGAATAATGGAAAACTTCTGACTACATGGAAATTTTTGGAAAGGCCATTAATAGGCCATTCAGTGAATCAAGGACAAAGAGTTGATTTACTGATTTAACTTGCGATTGCACATTTCTTTCTTTTAAAAATGACAGACTGCTCAGCTACATCGTTACCCTGACACAATTGATTCAGATAATATATTATAATGCAGGCAGCTTAGAACACTCAAACATGCCCAGTTACAACACTTCTACTGCTCCAACAAGGAGAGACACAGTCTTTCCACCCCTACCCGGAATCCTCAGGTCTAGTGTTAATGCATATAACAAAACACCTTCTGGAAAGTATTGTTAAAGCTGTCATTAAAAGACCTCCAAAAGTCTTTACCTCTGCAAATGAAAGTGTTTCCCAATCCTCTTACCCTCAACATAACAAATCTCACTCTTTCTTAAATCCAGTGTTTTGTAAATTTGATATTCTATGGCTTATGGGGTGTATTGGTAGAGGGAGGGGAAATACCATATTCTCCTTTCTGAAACAACTGAAAAGAGGCTTTAGTGAAAGGGAAAAAGAAAATCAAGAGCATTTCTTTCATCACGGTATGGGCATAATTCTAGAACTAGAAGACACAACAATATTGCTAACCAATTACAGTTCTGTCTGGGTCATGCGCTATCTGTAGCAGAAAGAAGCAAGATGGCAGATGCCCTGGGTTATTTTAATTAATTTAATCATGTGACTAATTGGTCTCTGCTGGGTTTCTGTGGTAACTGCTTCCTAAGTGCTGATGGGCAATTGTGTTAAATGTAGCTTGGAAACCGCACGTAGGGTGCACTGCCTTCTAGAGAGCAAAGGGAATTGTACAGCTGTGCTTGGAAGGTGCTCCTGCTGGGGCTTTGATTATCTCACTGCAGAATGTTTACAGCTGTACTGTCCTCTCTGCCTCTCTTGAAATAGGCTTTTCCATCCGATTTTCTGAAAAGATGTGCTGCTTACCTACAGACTCTGGGCATGTATTCCCCAATGGACATAGGAAAATGCACACATGTATACAAAGCAGTCACATTCTCTAAGCTTTTTGGTGTCAGACTTCGAAAGGCAACTGCAGTAAAGAAATATCCATATGAAAGTGAGGACTGAAATTCAGAGTACTCTTCTGTGAATAATATGAAACCCCAGAAGCTATCATGCGTTATTCATTGCTGTCCAAATGATACTAATAACTCATTCCTTTAAATGCCTTCTGGGGTTTATGATTTTCCCCCCATTCTCCTGCAGTCTCATCTCTCCCTGTCACTGAGTGGGTGCGTGGGAGAATGAGTGGGTGGTTGGCCAGTTTTAGAGCACAGTCTACTGCAAACAGATGGAAGGCAAATGACTTCCAAATTCTCTCATGAAGTGGGATATGTTTGTGTTTGTGCAATGCATTCTAGCACCTGTGCAGAGAAAAATAAAATGTAATCACAGATTTCCCTACACAAGGGGTTTATAAAAAAAAAAAAAAGCAAACCATTAGCTTCAAATCAGAGATACTGTTATACATTAGCAAGCTTTTCCACTTATGATATTTGTTAATGCCTTTCAGAACAAATGTCTCCCCGCACCCCCAGCAAAGGCCAACCAATGCTGAAATCCTTACAGAAGTGACAAGAGAAATTGCTTTCTCAGACTGTTTCCATGTCTATTGTAAGGACGTCCAGAACAATACTTCTTCCATGGAAATCGCGAATGGTAAGGAGTCATTGAACTGAATATGTTGCATTGTTTTTCCTTGACAAATACAAAAGAGACCCACAAAAGTGACTCTTTTGTGCCAAGCAAGGCCCCATGCCTTGAATTTTATATGGTAAAGAGATAGTTCATAGCCTGCATGGTCCCAGCTCAAAAAAAAATTTCAGGCTTGCATTACAGTATGAAGAGGTGCCTTGGTGAATCAAACTAAATTGACTTCATCTAAAAATCCACATTAGAAATGAACATTTAAAAGCCTAACTGGTTGCATTCCCTTAAGAGCAGACAGGGGATTCTCCTAAATCTCACAACAGTATCTGACAGCAAGTCCAGGCAGCCACACGTTATTTAATATAACATCTCACTATAAAATAAAGACCAAGACTTTGCCCATATCCATTATGTGTAATGCAAATGGAAGAATTTGAGTCCATGATACTGCTAGTTTCGTGAGTCTAATGACACCCCTTTCCAGAGGTATCTGTCTGTTCCAGGTGTTTTACCATACAGCTTTGAAATTGTCCTTGAATCTACAAGCTCCTGACACTAGGAGGGGAATACAGGGAGGTAGAATTGCTCCCTCACCAATTCTTCAAAGTTCATTCTTGAACAAAGTTATTTTAAAAGCCTGCATGGGGGTATAAAAACTACCTAGTGAGAGAGCCAGGGCTAGAGGTAGGAAATGCAAACAGCTGCCCAAGGCACAAGACAGAAAGGGATAACAAGGGATGCCTTTTAATACTGCTTTTCAGAAATGAATTTTTTATGTCAGAAAAATCTGCTCTCTGTCCATCCATCAATCAGTTAATCAAGAAGCATTTATTAAGTACTTAAGATGTGTGAAGCACTTATGCAAGACACTGGGGATACAAGTACAATGAATGAAACAATTCCTGCTTGCAACAAGTACATATGTAAATATAAACAGACTAAATAAAAATTAAACAAATACAGAGTAGTTAAATGTAAGGTAGTATGAGAGGTATTTGTCAAGTAACGTTACATGAATTGCAATAGAAGCTTAAAGCCTTCAATGGACACTGAGAGGGCAAGCACTTTCTGACATTCCTGTTTCTTTCCCCCATTTCATCTTTCCCCTAGGAAATAGCCGTGTATGTGTGTATGTGTGTGTGTGTGTGTGTGTGTGTGTGTGTGTGTGTGTGTATGTGTGTGCATGTGTGCTCCTAATTAGTCTCCCTGCCTCCATCTTTTAATCTGTCCTTCAGACAGGCGTCAAATTGTTATTTCTATAACAGAGTTCTGATCATTTCACTCCCCAGCTCAGTCGATAAGCTTCCCAGACTTCCTATTGCCTTGAGGAGAAAATACAAACTCCTCTGTTTCTCATTTAAAGCCTTTTAATATCTGGTCCTAATGTATCTTTCCAGATAATTCACATTAGTTTCTTTCAAGCACTCTCTATTCCAGCCAAAGCAACCTAACTGCTGTCCCTCCCTCGTATGAGACTTTCCACCCTCCATTTCTGTCCCCTTAATCAGCCTATCCCTCCTTCCTGGGATGCTCTCTGCTTCTTGGAATCTTTACTTCCATTCAAGGCTTAGTCCATATGCCATACGTCCATATGTCCATCCAAAGCTTAGTCCAAAATCCCTATTCAATGTGAGGCCATCTCTCCAGTTATGAGATGTTAAAGGGATTCCCCCCCAAAATACACAATAAATTAGCTTGAATGAGTTTATTTGTTATTGGGCTTTTATGCATACATGAACATGTTGTTAAAGCTTAATAGAATATAAGCTCCTTGAAAGGAGAGACTTTTTTATCTTTGTAGCCCATGGAGGAAGGGAAGAAGCATTTATGAAGTGCCTACAATGTGTCAGGCACCAAGCTAAGTACTTTTTAAACATTATTTCTGCAATCCTCACAGCAACCCTGAGAGGTACATAATATTATTATCCCCATTTTACAGCTGAGGAATCTGAAACAGGAAGCCATTAAATAACTTGCCCAGGGTCACACAACTAGAGAAAGTCTGAGGCTATCTTTGAACTCAAGTCTTCCAGACTCTAGAATCAGAGCTCTATTCACTAGGCCATTGAGCTGCTCCAAAGACCTGGCACATAGTAGAAGCTTAACAAATGACTGTTGAATTCAATTGAAATTGTGGTGAGATCCCTCAAGTGGAAATCATGAACCCTGAGTTCTAGGCTGTGAACTCTACTATTTATTATCTGTATGGACTTGATCAAATCACATAATGTTTCTGGACCTTAGTGAGTTAGACTCACAACCTTCACAAATCACAGCCTTTTTTTTTTAACCGAGAGATTAAAATTCCCTTAGAATTATTCCATTTCACAGGGGCATACCTACTTTTTGCTACTGAACAAGGATTCTGAGCTCTGATCTCTACCCCTAGCCAACTTAGAGGTTTTCACATTTTAGGAGCCATTGAGCTTCCCCTGGGATGAGTGACCACTGTTTTCAGTACTTGTCACTGAGAGCCCTAGGTGATGGTGATTATTCTGGGCACAATGCCTAATGAGAATAATTTGGGAGACAATCAGTGTGCTTTGCCAACCCTGGGACAGGGAGGTCATGGGGAGAGGGATGACCAATCCTTTTATGGAGACCCAGTAAGGAAGGCCCCCAGGGTTGGAGAGGCAGGGTACTGACCCAAAAAGAGTAATGTGCTTAGACTGAGAAGACCTTAGTTCAAATTGCCACTTCCTAGTTGAATTTGTGCTTTTGCAGGTTCACTTAGCCACACTTTGTATAACTAGATAAATAGAAGATATGGTTATTATTCAACCATCCTGTCCTCAAATGGGGTCAGTGCCGCTATCTCTACTACCCCCACCCAGTGAGTGATAGGACATGTGCTAAAGATACACAATTCTCCTAGGTCTAGGTGAGTCTCAGGGGGCAGCTAGGTGGTACAGTGGCTAGAACAGCAGTGCAGGAGTCAGGAGGACTTGAGTTCAAATCTCTCCTCAGACACTTGACACTCACTAGCTGTGTGACCTTGGGCCAGTCACTTAACCCCAACTGCCTAATCCTGGGTCATCTCCAGTCATCCTGATGAATATCTGGTCACTGGATTCAGATGGCTCTGGAGGAGAAGTGAGGCTGGTGACCTGCACAGCCCTCCCTCACTCAAAACAAAGTCAAGTACAAGTCATGTCATTATTTCTCTGACGGCATGGTCTTCTTCAGCAAAGAAGGACAAACACACTCTTGGACAGGTAAGTCTCAATATACACAGACAGTTGAGCTATAAACAGATTTAAGTCTCAGGAGGACTGAATCCTCGATTTGGCCTCTGATAGCTAGAACTATGGACTCTCCTTCAAGAGCTCTAACCATTGGCTAGATCAGGAATACAGCTCTGAGGCTTCCCCTACTGAAATGTATGGTTCCTGAGAGGAATCTGTAGGTGTCCTGGATAGCTGAGAAACAACCAAAAAGATACAAATCAAATAGACTGAGGAGGGTAGCATAGATTTCTATGCCTTTTACCACTTTGCTTGGGATAGAGAACTCAGAATCCTTGCTCAAGCTAAGTTGGGTTGCAATAGAAAAAGACGAGCATCCCTTTATGGAGTGGAATGCTAAGGAAATCCTGTACTCTAGGTCAAAAAAAAAGGTTGCTGCAATTGTCTAGTCTAGCTCACTTATTTGACAAATGATGAAATTGAGGCCCAAAGAGACTAAATGATTTGATCCAAGTTCAGACTCCAAAAGAACCAGGTTCTTGTAGTATATACATTGCTGTTGGTGGTCAGTTGTGTTTCAAAAGTATCCAACTCTTAGTGACCCCATTTGGAGTTTTCTTGGCAAAGATCCTGGAGTGGTTTGCCATTTCCTTTTCCAGCTCATTTTACATATGAGGAGACAGAGGCAAACAGGGTTAAGTGACTTGCCCAGGGTCACACAGCTAGTAAGTGTCTGAAGGCAGATTTGAACTCAGGAACTTATATTGGTTTAGAAAAAAATCACAAATTAACATGATCTATGTCTTCTTGTTTTATTTATTCTGTTAAATATTTCCCAATTTTAATTTAATCTGGTGCTGGTAGCATTTGTACAGATTGCAAGCAGTGCCAGGGGTTATATCTTGCCTTGAATTTGACACCCAATTTCTTCACAAAGATGCCAAAAATATCGAGGCATAGGAAGAAGAGACTGAGAATAACTATATAATTGTCATCATGTTAAGCAACAAAAAAAGGTAAAAGATTGGGGGCAAAGAACATATACTCTTACTCCTCTTCCACCTAGGGAAAGACTTCACAAGGGAACAGGCAATCTGACTCCAACCTACCCCCTTCAGCCTTTATAAACATATAAATACATCACAACACTCCATCTTCCACCTCTAGACCTCTGCATATACTGAGGAATTCCATGCCTAGAATACACTCCCTTCTTGATCTCAGTCTCATAGAGTTCTTCACTTTCCTTCAAAGTGTCCCCTCCTACATGGAGGTTCTCCTGATTCCTCCCCTCCCCAAATTATTTAGTGCCTCCTCCTAAATGACCTTGTGTTTATTTTGCATATACCTAAAATCATATTGTTATACCTGTTATCTCCCCAAATATAATATGGACAGGATGCTCTCTCCACCCAGAGAGTATTTCATCTTTGTATTCTTAGAACCTAGTTCAGTACCCAGGGCAACAGTGGCTAGAGGACCCAGTCTGGGTTCAGGAAGTCCTGAGTTGCAAATCTGGCCTCAGATATGTACTAGTTGTGTGATCCTGGGCAATTCACTTCACCCTGTTTTCCTCAGTTTCCTCATCTATAATATGAACTGGAAAAGGAAATCACAAGTCACTCTAGTTTCTTTGCCAAGAAAATTCCAAATAGGGTCACAAAGAGTCAGACACGGCTGAAATGACTGGTGAATGAAAGTACAGTGCCTAGCACATAGAAAATAAGGCAGCTAGATGACACAATGGATAGAGCTCCAGTCCTGGAATCAGGAAGACCTGAGTTCAAATCTACCCTCAAACACTTATTAGCTGTGTGACCCTGGGCAAGTCATGTAACCTCTGTTCGCCTCAATTTCAGTCAATACTTAAAGAAATTAATTCAGGCTATTTACTTGAAGTTCAGATACAGAAGCTAAAGTTGAAATACTTTGACCACATAATGAGAAGATGGAACCCTTTGGAAAAGATCCTGATGTTGGGAAAGATTGAAGGTCAAAGGAGAAGGGGAAGGCAGAGGATGAAATGGAAAGATAATATCATGGAAGGAACTTAGATAGACTTCAAGAGATAATTTAGGACAGAAGGGCCTGACCACTATGGTCTATGGGGTCACAAAGAGTTGGACACAACTGAACAACAACAAAAATCGCACCTATCACCCAGATTTGTCTTGAGGATCAAATGAGATAGTAACTGTAAAGTGCCTAGCACACTGTAAGGGCTATATATATGCTAGCTACCAATAGATATTATTATTATTGATCCAAATAATGAAAATAATATAAGACTAGGTCAGTTATAGAGCCAAATGGCCCTTTTTTACCCTGTATATATTTTGGCTCACTCTTTGGATTTGGGGCTCCAAAAGTCTTTAGACTTTTACTGAAGACTTTGTCTCCAGAGCTGCAAAAACTAGGATAAGCTAGCTGCAAAAGCCAAAGGAGGAGAGTTTTCAAAGAACTGGAATGGGTTCAAGTGAAAGATACAAAGTGGACAGTCATATTTCACAGAATCACAAAATTAAAGCTGGAAGAAAGGGACTTATCGAGACTGTCCAGTCCAACTCCCCCATTCTACAGATATGGCCCAAGGCCATAAAAATAATAAGCAGCAGAGCCTGGGTTTGAACCCAAGTTCTCTGCCTCCAAGTCTAGAACTCTTTCCTCTGTATATCACTATTGTTTTGCCCGATTCACAAGATAGTGTACAAAGGCTGGGGTAATCCCTACAAAGGCCCACTCTTTCTACTACTTATGTATTTGAGTGAGAGAGGGGAACTCAAGGAAGGGGGTTAAAAGATGGGAGGGGATACTATATTATTGCCTCATTTAACTGTAATTTATTAGGAACTGAGCATGTCTTCATGGGTTTGGAGAGGATTCTAACCCACCAAATGCCTACAACCTGAGGAAGTTGACTCCAAGGCCCTAAGTGAGGGAGATCTATGGAGCAGAATGGGAAAGGAGGGAGAAGAAATGATCTATGGGGAGTAAAGATTGTATCTTTGGTAACAAGAGCTGGACTTGTGCTGGACTCCATGGGAGCTTCCTCTTGGGTGACTGGAGAAAGGAGAGTGAGAAATCCTTGCACAAGACACTCCATTTCCTGACTGTGCATTTTCACTGGCTATCTACCACATCTGGAATTCTCTCCCTCCTCATCTCTTCCTCCAACCTTCCCTGGTTTCTTTCAAGTCCCAGTCAAAATTCTACCTTCCACAAGAAGTGTTTTCCAATCCCCATTAATGTTAGTGCCTTCTCTGTTGGTTATTCCTAATTCATCCTGCCTAAATCTTATTTGCACATAGTTGTCTTCATGTTGTCATCCCATTAGAATATGAGCTTCTTAAGGGATTGTTTTTATACCTTTCTTTGTATCCCCAGAGCTTAGCGTAATACCTTGGCACATGGTGGATGCTTAATAAATTATTTGTTCACTGCTAACAAAAACAACAATAAATAGTGTGTTGGGCCATGATGGAGGAGTCATTACTCACTGTAGAATCACAAGCCAGTAGAGCATGATGCAGCAAACTTTGTGAGTATGCTACATGGAACCAGACAGGAGAAGAGCCCTCACCTGAGGATGGTGGGACCTTGAGATTCAATGGGGCACTATGGGATTTTAGGACACTCTGATTGACCCTTCACTGATTTATATAATATTTGTTGATTTTTATTTTAAGTAGACTTTCTTCTTATACACCAAGGCTAGAATCCTTTCTAGTAAAGGATTTGGTGGCAGCCTCCTGGGCTGTCCAACAAAGAGCTTCCCTAAGTTGTAGGTATTTTGTGAGTTTGAATCTTCTCCAAACCCCCCACCTATGTATTTTGCTTCTGCTGATCTGATGACATACTTGATTCATAACCAGGAAATTAAATAGCTACGTAAATAAAGCAACAATACAATACTACCTCCTACCCCCATCCTAGATTCATCACTCTCCCTCGAATACATAAACCTTTAGAAGACCTTCATAGAGATTATCTCTGACCTCTCTATGTTATCTTGTGAATAGGGAAAAGTAACAGTGAGATGGGTGCAGGGGAAAGAGTTCTAGGTCTGGTGTGAGAGAACATGGTTCAAATCCCAGCTCTGCTACTAATTACCTATGTGCCCTGGGTAAATTGATAAAGTATGTTGCAAGTGTGTGTTTGTGAGGAGGGGTGGATATGAGGATGGGAAGAGAGCCTCAAGACAAAGGAAGTAGTAGAGACCTTAACATGTAATCCTGCTTCAGGGACTATACACATCTCTAAACCAAGGGTTGGTTATAGTTTTCTTCTCTTGACAAGATATAGCCCAAGGCAATAAGGGTTAACTCCGAGAGTGACACCCTTTGATCTCCAATGCACTGTTTACCATGAGGAGGACAGTGAAGGGAAGAGGGAACATTGTGAGGCAGTGATGAAAGCAGACCCATCAGGAGAAGGAGGAGAGGCTAGAGCAGCCAATTCTGCTATGCTCCCACCTTTAGGGAGTAAAATTTTGGTTTTCCAGAAATAAAATGGTGGGGAGCACTAATGAACTTGTGAGGATGAGAGGGACAGGAGGCTAGATTTTCAAAGGACTTGGGGGAACAGGAAAATCAATACTTAGCGACACCTCAAGCCCCTCCTCTGACCATCCCCATGCAGAGCTGGCAAAGCAGAGACGGATGCGGTATACAGGAAAGGACACTGAGTCCAAAGCTACTGGACTGGCTCTGCCATTTACTAGGCCTCCCTCTCTGGACTTCAGTTTCTCTACTTGTAAAATAAGAGTTCCAAACTGGAAAATCTCTGAGGTCCCTTTCACCTTTCACTATATGGGCTGTTTTAAGAATCGCATAAATAAAATATAATTGTTTAAATATCCCACAAGATAATGTATTAAAGAGATTTTCAAACCTTGAAGTGCTATATACATGTGAATTATTAATATTTGCCACCAGTATCTTTCAATGGAATTTCCCCCTAAGGTTTCGACAGAAATACACTGAGATAGAGACTACGCTTGTAATTTTAACGTATGATGAACTCCCAGGGATTCTCTGGCAGCTTAAAGTCTTTGAGAGCGACCTAGCCTGCAGTGGTGTCAAACTCAAATAGAAACAGATCCTTTTGGGCTACATATTGACTTAGAAAATCACAAATGAGCATTATCTATGTTGTAGTGTATTTTTATTTATTTTGTTATATATTTCTCAATTCCATTTCAGTCTGGTCCATCGATACTCAGGAGTTTTGCTGATCTCTGTGACCTAGAGCACTGAGAGATTAAGTGACTTGCCAATATTTCTGGCTTCTAGGATAGCTCTCTATCCACTACACCCTGGGCTTTTCATATTCAATCTTTCAGCCCTATCCCACACTTTGTGACCCCATTTGGGGTTTTCTTGGCAAAAACATTGGAGTGGTTTGCTACTTCCTTCACCAGTTCATTTAATAGATGAGAAAACTGAGACAAACAGGGTTAAGTGACTTACCTAGGGTCACACAGATAGTAGGGATCTGAGGACTGATTTGAACTTGAATGGAGTTTTCCTTACTCCAGGCCCAACGCTCTACTACACCACCTAGCTGCCCTGCCCTGGGCTACCTCTTCTTTGACACCGGTATCACTAAAATACAACCTACTACTTTTACCTCCCCACCTCACACATGAAGAAAGGCAAAACTAGCACCACCTTTACCAGGCTACTGACCAAACATTTGACAATGAAACTTTTGAGATAGCTGGGAAATCTGAAAGCCTGCTTCTTTCCAAGGCTATATATCACTAGGAAAGACTAGATGTAATCAAACTTATTAGCTGGCACAGTGGATAGTGAAGGGCCTAGAATCAGGAAGACTCATCTTTCTGAGTTCAAATCTGGCCTCAGACATTTCCTATTAGCTGTGTGACCCTGGGCAAGTCACTTAACCCTGTTGGCCTCAGTTTCCTCACCTGTAAAATGAACTGGGGAAGGAAATGGCAAACCACTTCAGTACCTTTGCCAAGAAAACCCCAAATGACGTCACGAAGAGTCAGCCACAACTGAATGACAACAACAAACTAGAAATAGGTCGTACCGAATGGGCAACTGGATGACACAGATTGAGATGAAGTTCACCTGAGAAGAGGGAAGGAACAGGAGGAAACAGCTGAACTCAGACACTCCCTCCACACTGCCGTATCATGTTTTATTTTAATTCAATACATTTGGAAATAAAACCCTAAAATCCTATGCCATCAGGAGCCTAAGGCTTTGTTCCAATTTTCAGAAATGAAAATAAATCCCATCATCTTGTTTTAAGCCTCAAAAACGCCATTTCTCCTCACTCCATCCATGGTATGATGGGTCTGTCCTCTTTTACAATGAATTTCCTGAGTTCTGCCTATTTCCATTTTTCCTTAAACACAGTTTTGGGTGTTATGGAATTCGAGGGAACATTATCCTTTACTGTCTATTACAGACATCTGAGGAAAGAAGCAGGATGAAGGAGGGAGATAGTGGGATCAGTGATACAAAGATGTCTCTGGAGCTATTCAGGCTATAAAATATGTAATTTTTTATTTTGTTAAGTCCCATTGTGGCAGTATGTTGTTCCATTGACTCCAAGTCAATGGAATCCTGCAGGTCATTTCCAATGATAATGCATTCCATTCACAAACTCAAGTCCTATGTGATCTTTGCCATTAAAGGGAAACTGAATCACACTACTAGCAACTGGTATATTTTATAGGTTCTCTGTTAGCTAGATTATAAACTCCTTGAGGGCAAAAACTCTACCATTTTTCCCCATCTGAGTATCCCCAGTGCCTAGCACATGATAGGTGTTTATAATAAAGAACTGAATAATTTAATTGTTTTCCAACTACTTAAAAGCAAATTAAATTGTATGCTTTCTTGAAGTATGTTTGACCAGTATTCCAGTGTTAGAGAACAATATTGTTTTTCCAAACAGGGAACTCATATATTTCAAAGCTGAAAAACGAGATCTGATTATCTTAGTAGAATAGCGACAGATCACAGTTCTTATTCACCAGTCAAATCAGTTCAACAAACATTTGCTGGCTATTATATAGAAGGTACTAGAGATATAATAAAGAACTAAAAAGTCCCTGGCCTCTCAGAGTTCAGAATCTAACAAAGGTATGGGGAAAGGGTAAGGCAGAGAGAGGGCTATGAAGATAAGGCATAAGTAGAAATAATTATGATGCAAAGTAGAATGTGATAGGGACAAAGGAAAGATACAAAAAACTATAAGAAAATCAAGGAAGAAGAGATCACTTTCAATTAGGGGACTAGAGAAGATTTCATGGAGGAAATGGTCCGTGAACTAGGCTTTGAAGGATTTAAACAGGTGGAGATGACGGAGTACATTATCAGCATGGGAGACAGCCTGTAAAAAAACACAAGAGATTCTAGAAAAAGATCAAGAAACAGTTAGTAGCTCAAGTTGCCTGGAATATACAGTATGTAATGGACAAGTAAAGGAAGGAAGGAAACATGTGTCTATTAAATTCCTGCTATGTGTCAGGCACTGTCCTACACATTTTACACGCTTCCACTGGGAGGTAAGTACTATTATTTTCCTCATTTTACTGTTGAGAAACCTGAAGCAAACAGAGGTTAAGTGAAGTCCAGGGTCACACAGCTAGTGCCTAAAGCTGAATATGAACTCTGGTCTTCCTGACACCAGCCTTCTGGCCATGGTACCACCTAGGTGCATTCTAAGTAAATGTGAATTAAGACGGTAAATGTTGGTTGGCACTATATATTGTGGGGAGTCTTAAATGCCAGGGAAAGAGTCTGTATTTCCTAAGCAATGAAAGCCACTGTAATTTTTTAACAAGAGTCAAAATCAAGTATTTATTCATTCACTAAGCATTTATTAAATACCTACTATGTATCCATTGGAATAGCTAGATGGTAGGATGGATAGAGCACTGGGCATAGAGTCAGGAAGATCTGAGTTCAAACACAGCCTAGACACTTACTAGTTGTGTGACCCTGGGAAAGTCATTTAACCCTATTTGCCTCAGTTTCCTCATCTGTAAAATGAACTGGGGAAAGAAATGACAACCTCTTATTTGCTCCAGTTCCTCATCTATAAAAGAAGCACATTGGAGAAGGAAATGGCAACCTACTCTAGTATTTTTGCCAAGAAAACCCCATGGACTTGTCCATGGGGTCATGAAGAGTCAAACATGACTGACCAACGAAACAACAACTATGTCAATCATTATGCTATATATTAGGGCTGGTGATCGAAAGACCAAAAAAACAGTCCTTGTCAGCAAAGACAAAAAATTATATTGTATTGAGGAAAATAACACACATTTCTAAGCAAATACAAAAGGTATACAAAGTAATGGGACTTGGGACATCATAAGTAACTGGATGATGGGTAAGGAAAAGCTTCAGAAATGTGAACTTTGGAAGAAGTGAGAAGGAAGTGCATTCTAGGAAAGGGGGACAGACAGCCTATATAAAGACACTGAGGTAGGAAACAATGGGATGTTGAATGCAAGAAATAGCAACAAATAAGCCAGTTTGTATGAAGGAGAATACATAAAAGGTAGTATAAGACAAATTGTAAAAGTAGGTCAGACCTAGATTGTAAAGAAATTTAAATCTCAAACAGAAACCTGTATTTTATTCTAAAGGCAAGAAGTTCCATTGGAACTTCTTGAGAAGGGGAATGACGTGGTCACACCTGTGCTTTAGGCATATTAATTTTGCAGATATATGGAGTATGAAGTGGAAAGGGGAGAAAATGTCTGTTGACTAAATAAGAAGACATTGCAATAATCCGAATGAGTGATGATGATGGTCTGAAGTTGGATGATGTAGACAGAAAGATATAGCTATGGAATAGTAAAGAGATAGAACTGACAAGATTTACATCCGATTGATGCAGGGGATGAAGGACAAGAAGAATAGACGATGATGCTGAGATTACAAACCTGCATAATTGGAAGAAATAACAGAATCAAAGAATTTAATTGGCCATCATGGAGTTCTTAACCCCAAGGGGCCAATGGATAGATTTCAAGGGATTCATGCATGACCATGGATGGCAGGAAAAATTATATTTTATTTTCACTGACCTTTAACTGAAATTTAGCATTTCCTTTGTTATGGGAGAATTTTTGCTATTAATTCCATTTGCTTGAGAATGTAAGCCGCATCATTAGCTAGGGCTTATACAGTTCAGCTGAGATGTCAAACTTTAGTTCAATTGATTAACCATTAGTAAAGAAAATTTCTGGCTCAACTTTATTACCTCTATTTACTTAATATATAATATATGTGTAATATATATATAACTATATACATAAATATGTATGTAGATAGATAGATATAGATATATAGCTCCAGAATTAATGGCTCTCTTCAGTCTGCAAATTCCAGTTTTATCCCTAACGTTTATAATTTTTTACCTGGTATAAAACTTCCCCTTCTACTTGCTAGTCTTTGATGTACAGATCTTCACCTTCTGCTTCTGTCCTGTGTAATATATCCATCCTGCCTGATGCAACTAAAACCTATATAAGGTTGCTGAAAAGGCTGCTGGGCCCCACTGGTTTTTATATACACGGGACTATGCGGAACATAAAAGAACCAGTTAAATGCATATAATAAACTAATTAAAATGTTTCTGCATGTTGACAACTATGATTGGCACCTATCAACGAATACTTGGACAATTTTTATGACACCTTTAATTATGACTGTGGGCAACAAAACATTATTCTGAGAAGGTTATCAGAGCACCAAAGTGGCCCATGACACAAAAATGATTAAGAACCCCTGATTTAGTCCAACTCAGGATGGTGGTGTCCTCAAGAGAAATCGAGATGTTATGAAGATGGATGGCTTGGGGTGGCGATAATTATTTCCATTTTGGACATGACAAATTTAAGATGCCTATGGGATTTCCAATTAGAACTGCCTAATAGGCAATTGGTGATTGGTTGAGCAAGCCTTAAACCCAATTCACTCTGGATCTCTTGGATTGGACAATAATAGTCCCCGCTCAAGCACCACTTAATGGTTATTTTTGGGTCCTCCTGGCTCAGAGTTGGCCAGCAACCCTGAGGATCTTCTTCTCCCATTTTGATTTTTTTTATTAAAGGGGCCATCTCTTGACTCACTTCTTATATTCACTGAATGGATGTTACCTCACTCAAAGTGATAACCTGAAAAGACTTTAGCTTAAAAGGGCCAAGGTCTCCCACTGCACCCTGAGCCATCTCCAGTTGTCCTGATCGATATCTGGCCGAAAGTAAAGCTGGAAACCTGGCACAGTTCCCCCTCATTCAAATCAAAGTCAACTTCAAGTCATGTAATCATCTCCCTGAAGTCACAGTCCTCTTCAAGAACAAAGGACAAACCACATAACCACAACCTGAAGAGGACCAAAATGACATGACTATGTTGGAGTCAAAGTACAGTGGAATACAAGCTTGGAATGCTCTACCACAGGTCAGGCACAAACAGTTCACATGAACATTTAGAGTAGAGATGGTTTTACTGAAGATATTGGCCTAGAGGTAAGATGAGCATTAGATGGTCTTTTTGATAGGTTTGTGAAGGATGAGCTAGAGAGAGGGAGAGTCTGAAAGGAAAGAAGACCGTTGACAACTAACCCAAATTATCTATGATTTCTAAAATCCTCAGTCACCATGCTTGCCCAGTCACCCTCAGCAATATCTAGTTCCAGAAGTCCATTATAGGTCACCCAAATAGAAGCATTCTATAATCCTGTTTGTCTTCACTCTTCCTTCATTCGCTTCTTTCACTGAAATCAGGTAAAGAGTTAACTCTGATTCCTTTCCTAGACTGGGATATCTTTTCAGGTTCACTTAAGCCTAATTCCTTACTGACCTTAATGTCACCTCTAAATTTTATTTTAATTTAAATCTTTGTTTAGTTTTAGATTTAGCCAAAAAGTTCAGGTAACAAAATGGAGTGAGTGGATACAATGAGGATATGCCACTGTTTGATTAATATCTTGGTCATTTGATGCGTTTTTTGCTCTACTTTTTGAAATCTCATCAGGCATTCAAAAGCTGCTTCAATGCCCTAAATAGCCAATGCCATGGATTTGCTAGGCTCTACTAAGTTCTCTCTCCAGGGAATCTGAAAATTCAATGTGTATGGGGCATATAAAAATATCATCCTCTACTTTTCACTCACAGTCCACATATCCAAGCTATTGTTGAGTCTTCTTGTTCCCATTAGAAAGCAAATTAATTGTGAATAGAAATCATTCTTTCTTCATGTATCCCCATGTCCAAGCATAGAACCAGGCACATTGTAAGAGCTTAATAAATACTTGTTCATTGATTGACTGATAAAGAAATGTGAACAGTGTTTGCCTGCACTGCCTAAAACCTGACTGAATGGAAAGATAGAAGAAATCAGGTTAACTCATTAGATTTAAATTTCTTAGAAGGTTTTTCATAGCCCTCTGGTTTTTACCAACCAAAGTGAGTTCCCCCGCATTATGGCATCCTCTTTGCAAGAAGCAATCAACATATTAAGTGACCAATCCTAATATAGCCTTAGAAAGACAACATTAAATTACTTGTCCTCTGCGGAGCACCCATTCACTACTTATCGAGGTTCTTCATCTCCAGCAAGCCTTTCTGCCTTGCCTTTTCTTATTTATTTTCCTCGAGGGTGCCTTCTAAAGGAGCTGTCCAAATGCTAAGTGAATTACTTGGATTTATAAAGCCCTAAATAAATTACCACACTTTTTGCAGGGTTATAGTTTGAATATTTATTTATTTTTCTATTGAAAGCCAACTGACAGGAGCATGATTTTTTTTCCTCTGAGGAGAACTGGAGGTCTAACCCTCTAGATTAGGTTCATATCAACTCTATACCATTGCGTTGTTGTTATTTCATCGTTTCAGTTGTGTCTGACTCTTCGTGAACCCATTTGGGGTTTTCTTGGCAAAGATAGTGATTTGCCTCTTCCTTCCAGTTCATTTTATAGATGAGAAACTAAGGCATATAGGAATAAATGACTTGCCCAGGATCACACAGTTAGTGCCTAGCTTTGCATGATTCCTCAGATATAAATTTCATATGATTCAGATGATGTTCCCCCATCTAAAATTCTAAGAGTCTTTTAATCTATGGAAAACTAGAGATAATCCCACTGGCATCCCTCTTTCTCAGGTACAGTTGCTATATTTAACAGCTTGGTGGTCTTAGGAGCCAGGTAAACCACTAACCCATAAATTACAGAACTGTAGTTGATCTACATGGTAGAGGTAGCTCCTGAAACAGGAGTTCCCTTCACCAATGAAATCATATGTCTAGTCAATACTTTATAATAATAACAATGATATGATAAAATACTTTAGCTTCTATGAAGCACTTCCAATAAATTATCTTATCTGAATCTCCCTACAGCCCAGTGAGGTAGATACTATTATTATGTCCAGTATAAAAAGAGGTCAAGTGACTTGCCCAGGGTCACACAGCTAATAAGTGTCTAAGGTGCGATTCAAACCAAGGTATTCCTGACTCTATGTTCACCATTTTAATTGGCTGATTTTTTAAAACTTCATCTCTTTGCCCCCTTGATTTTCCAATTTGCTTTTAACCCATCTTGCTAGTTTCTTGAGACAGATTTTCATGTTTTAAAAGATGCCTTTTTAATCCTAATAAACTTTCATACTTGTCTGTTTAATCATGCCAGCTTTACTGTCCCCTTTTTCCTTTTTGTTTTTGGCTCAGAGGTATATAAACCATCTGTGCCTCTAAAACAGTTTTCTTAAATAGCCTCCAGGCAGATTTTATGGTTTTAAAGTTTTTTACTTTAACCTTCAGCCTGCTGTTAGCCATTTTCATCACAGTTTTAAAATCAGCCTCTTTTGGAGGTGATTGTCACTGTGTGTGGTTCTTGGGGCTTTTGAGAGGGAAGCAAACCTATGATAATTTCCAACTTAATTGCACTACGGCCACCATTAACCAAGATACCACAATCCTTTGCTCAGGGTGTGTTCAGGCTGAACCTAACAAGGGATCATCATTCCTCTCCTGTGAGGATTTGACATCCTGGTTATTTATTTGTGAAAACTGTCATTTAGCAAAACTACGTCCATCAACCAGTTAGCACAGAGGAAACCTAAAATCTATAGCTATTTACCTGCCCATTTATCTGTCTCTCCGTATCTAAGAAGCTTGTCTACATAGTACCAGGCACTAAAATGAGATCGTAGGCTAGAACAAAGAATCCAAAGAAAGGGAGAACTCTTCCTCCCCTATACACCACTGTGTTATGTTATCAGCCATTTTGCTGGTAGATTTTGCTATTTTGTTTCAATTTTACCTCTGTATTTTTGTCTGGGGACCTGAATGATAATTATGTTTAGTGTTTCCTGGAATTTGTGATCATCTAATGTTCATCTCCACCCTTGAATTAAATTTTGATATAGCTGTATGGTACCCTACGTGTAGAATGCAGCTGTCTCTTCCTCCCCCCACCCAGGGTGTTAATCTACCCTTTCTGTGGCTCTCTTCACCAAGAAGCCACTTATCCCATTTATTTTCAATCACCCAGCCACATTTATCAGACACTAATTATACCACTCTCCTTTTCCAAAGCAAAGCTTTTAGCTTTTCCCTTTTCTTTGTTGTCATTGTGGCTTATTTTATGCAGGCATTTGATCATTAAAAACAGCATTTTAAAATTTATTTACAAAATGCATTCATTACCTTCATGAGTTAATGAATTGTCAAAACACTCTGTGATGTGACTCAGTATTAATGCCTCAATTCTAGTCAATGATATGGATTGGAAACTCCTGGAGGGCAAATACTTTGTTGTATACATTTTATCCCTTATAACCTTTATGGTGATGCCTTGGATTAATTACTTCATTCAATAAGCGATTATTAAATGGCTCTAATATGCCAATTAGGAAGAGAGTCATATAGAGACAATGCCTGCCCTTAAGGAACCTGTTTTATTGGGGGTGAATAATACATACACATATTAAGTAATATTCAAAATCTAGAACAGAGTAGTTTGGTGGGGGAAGGGAAGTAGCAATTGAAGAAATCGGAGTCAGCTCTTGGCACTTCAGCTAAGCTTTGAACAAAGGTGGGGATTCTAAGCAGCAGAAGAGAGGAGAGTTTGCATGCCAGCTATGAAGGATGACCTATGCCAAAGAATAAAGATGAGAGCTAAAATGTCTATATAAAGAAAAGAAAATAGACCAATTTAGCTAGAAGGCAGAATGTGTGATGGGAAATAGTGTGTAGTAAGTCTGGAAAGGTAGGATGGAGACAGATTGTGAAGGATGTTAAATAACAAAGGGAGGAATATGTGATTTATCCTAAAGCCAATTGGGAGCTACTGGGAATTTCTCAAGCAAAGGAATGACAATGATCAAACCTGTGCTTAAAGAATACTAATTTAGCACCAAAGTGAAGTATGGATAAGAGAGGGGAGGCAGGAGAGGCATTGAAGTCAGGGACACCAATTAGGAGGCATCACAGTAGTCCACATGAGGAGAAATCAGAGCCTAAACTAAGGGAGTGGCCAGATAAGTGGAAAGAAGGGGACAGGCATGAGGGGTGTTGTTGGGGTAGAATCTAAGGACAGTGAGGGAAAGTTACGTGTTGATGACGACTCTGAGATTGCCAACCAGGGTGACCAGAAGGAGAGTAGCATCCTCCAAAGAAATAAGGAAGAGAGGAAAAGGGATAGGTAATAAGTTCTGTTTGGGATATGTTGAGTTTGAAATGACTACAGGAAACTATTTGTTCTCTGCTAATAGTTTTAGATTCATAAACTCAAAAAACTATTTATTGACTGAATGATGGAATCAATGAGGGTACTAACCCTGAGCAACGACAGAACCAGGATTAGATTTTGGCATTCCTTCCTCCAAGGTTTTACAATCCTGTTCATGAGGACCAAAACTTTAGCCTTCCAACTCATTAAAATCTCACTTCTCTTCAAAAGATTCCTTTTCCTTGCTATGATGAAAGGTTGCTACAACTTAAAGATCAAGTTCCCAAATATCCACATAAGGATTAGCTCCATAACAGATTCTTTGTAAGCAGGACAGCTTCAAAAGCACTTTTCTGAACAATCCAACAACTTCAAACAACTATCCAGACTGTCCCTGAATCATCTGTCTCTCCACAGATAGGATAATCTTGGATCAGTGCCAAAGCTGCCACTGAAGCTTAATGAAGTTATAGTGTGTATTATTTTCTATTTTAAATTAAATGTATCATTGCTCCTCTTCATGAGTGAGAATAATTGAGCTAACTGTAATTACATTCTCTTGGCCCTACCCAACTTTGTGTGTTTTATAGGATCTGACCAGAATGAAAAAAAAAATGCACTAAAACGCACACCCTTGCCCTCAGGTTGTCCTTCTTCCCAAGTACCATGATCTAAATAATACATACTACACCATCTTCTTAATAATGAACATTAGGGATGGTTGTTAGTTCATACGAGATAGATGACTCTTTGGAGAAGCCTGTAACAAAATGGTAACTTAAAATCTTCTCACAATCCATATTCAGCCTGTAAAGTCACTTACTCATGGGGAAGTATGGCAGAGGTTACCCTTCAACGAACTCTGGAGCCTTACTGAGCTGTTTCTTGTGTAACTTTAGGAAAGTCACTTAACCTTTTTTGGCCTCAGTTTTCCCATTTGTCAAATAAGGGTGTTGGGCTGTGTGATGTTTCATCCTTTCTATCTCTAAATCTATTATCCCATGACCTCTACCTCTCTTCCAAGCAGCATAAGTCATCAAACTATCCCTTCTCCTAACAAATGAAACCTTTGGATTAAGTCAAATTAAAGACCACTAACCTAGGAGCCAGAGGACTTGAGCATCTTTTCCACCTCTGAATCTTACTTCCTGGGAGACATTTGGAAAGTCATTTAGCCTCCCTAGGCTTAAGATTTCTCATTTTTAAAAAAGAGGATGTAGGGTGAGATGGCTTTTGAGATCCCTTGAAGTCCTAAAGACATGATCTTAGGATCCCTGAGTAGGTATCATATAAATTAAACTGTTTCCTCCCATCTCACCACATCTAGAATGAGCAACTTCTGTTCATGTCATGTTTTGGGTTTTGCAAAGTATTTTAATGTCCCTTAGGACTTCATCAACACTTATGTATGTTGTAAATCTCCCAATTTAGGTTCTGTCAGTTGCTGGTAGTCTCTGATACTAATATAGTTCAAATCAAAGTAGTTAGTCTTGTCATACTAAAGGCTGGGTCCATAATGAGATCTAAAACAAGTAACAACTTTCTGCCCTCATTTTCTTCCCCTCCAACACCTTTATATGTGTGTGTATGTATGTATATATGTGTATATACATATATATATGAACTGGTCCTGTGTTCTTTTGGCATTGGGCAATTTTTCATAATTGATGATAAATGTTTGTTGAATAAGATGAACAACAGTAAATCAGCAATCTGTAGTTTTCTATGGTGAGGTCTCCTCTACTTTGACTTTTGCTATTGACTTTTACTAACTCATTCATCTTAGCTATATTTAGAATCCTATATAAATGAGGACCCCATTTTAATCAGAACATGTTAAGCTGGAGAGTCTTCAGAAAGGATAACTAGAATTGAAAGGGACTAGAGATCATGCCATATGAGAAATAGTTGAAGGAACTGATAATGAAGGAGCTAGGTGGCACAATGGCCACAGATATTTACTAACAGGGTGACCCTGGGCAAGTCATTTAACTTCTGTCTGCTTTAATTTCCTCATCTTTTAAATGAAGACAGTAATAGCACCCACCTCTCAGTTGTATAAGGATCAAATGAGATAATATTTATAAAGTATTTTGCAAATCTTAAATTGCTATACAAGTTCTAGTTACTATTATTAAAGGAAAAACTTCCTAACAATTAGAATCATCCAAAAATGGAATGACCACTCTAGATGCAATAGTCCCTCCCCCTCCCTCCTCTTAGAGATATTCAAAAATAAACCCCCCAAAACTGGAGGACCACTGATTGAGTATATTTTAGAACGTATTCTTGTTCAAATAGGAGTTAATGTGATGGTCTTTGAGATGCTGTGATTCTAACTCCCTAACTTTAGCTTGGCTAGAACTAATAATGGGGATTTTTATTTTATTATATATATACATATATACAAAAAAATTGAGTTTCCAAAAACCAAGTAAATAAGAACTAAGGATTATATAATATAAGCACTTGCTTTCAAATAAGTAAATCCTTTACTCTGATCATTCACTTAATTTCTGCACCCCCAAAAAAAGTGTTGACAACAATATTTTAATTTTCCCACAAACATTTTAAGAGGTAATTACAGTTAGAAATCAGTCTTCTCAAACATTCTCACTGGAAAATACTTTTTGAAGTTCTGTCAAAGATTTTTCAATAGATTTGCCTCTTACTTTAAATAATCTTAAGTAATTCCATCACAATAGTTTAGTAGAAGGTAAGGTGGTTTGATGGCTACCATAGTGATTCTATAGTATTGAACAAATATTGCAGATTTATCATGGAATAGTAAGTAAACTGACTAAAATTAACATGGCAGGTTTGCTGGCTCCAAAGATACCATGCTGGACCTTAAATCAGGAAAACCTGTGTTCAAATCTGACCTCAGACCCTGGGCAAACCACTCAACCCCTGACTGCCTCAGTTTCCACAACTATAAAATGGGGATGATAATAGCACCTGTATCCCAGAGTTGTTATAATGATCAAGTGAAATATTTGTAAATGCTCTTAGCACAATGCCTAAGTCATAGCAGGCATTTAATAAATGTATGTTCCCTTTCCTTCCTGTGTGTGACACGTAGTAGATGATATATAAATGCTTATTTCCTTGCTGTTTTCCTATTTCCTCCGTCAGCTGTTCAACATGACTACTGATTTCCCTTCCAATTCTAAAATTCTGTAATCCTACGGGAAAACATTTCTCCCACCTCAAACCATTATATATGTATATAATGTGTACATATAAATGTATGTATGCACACATAGAGATTAGCCTGTTTTGTCTTTCCATGGAGTGCAAGATCCTAGAGAAAAGGGATTACTTCATTTTCTGTCTTTCTATCCCTAGCACCAAACATAGTATCTTCTATGTAGTAGATACTTAATAAATGTCTATTGGATTGCCTTGTAACATTAATTTAAATACCTATAAAAATCATTTTATCTGCAGATGTCAAAGTTCTAAGAAAGGCTCTATGGTATAATAGTGACAGCAGCGGACTTGGAGTCGGGGTGACGTGTTCAAATCCTGCCTCAGACATTTACTGGCTGTGTGAGGAAAGGGAGCCTACTTAAATTCTCTGTCTCATTTTACACAAAAGGAACCTAATGACACTGACTTGAAGGAGTCCATAATAGGCTCAAATAAGGTAATATAAATAAAGAACTTTGCAAACCATAAAGCTCTAAATGTTAGTTATTTTAGTTGTTGTTATATTGCCTTAATCTCATTATTCCTAAAAAGAAAAGATTCAGTAGTCCTAATCCTTTTTTGCAAAGGACAACAGTAAGATATTTAGAAGGGTTGACTAGCAACAAGACATTTGTTGGAACCTGAAAGAGAAATGCAAGTAATGAAAGAGAAAATCAATCCTTAATTAATGTCATCAATTCAGATGCCTCTGTTTTAAAAAATCAATAATTTTTAAGTTAAAGATGTCCCTTTTCACCAATCAAATGGCAGCACATATCTTAAAAATAAATTTCAATTTATTTATAGCAGCAAATGTCCAATATGCCTACCAAATTTTTCTTTTAAATCAATCTAATAAAGCACATGGGGATAGGGGGAGTATTGCATATTTCACTAACCTTATGCTTTGTTCTAGTTAAAAAATGAATTAAACAGAAAATTCATTAGTGTCTGAATTTATTATGGGAACTGCCCTGTTGTGAACCCTTAACTACAGTGCACTAATGAGCTACATTCTATCATGGAAAGATTAATAAGGGCTCTCTAGTACTAAGAGATTTAACATGTTGAGTATTTAGCCACAAACAGATCTTTCCCTTTTAATTTTTCATTTTGCAGATGACTTACAATGATACTACTTGTCAGCATAAAGTATTCTAATTTTTGAAAAAAGTCTTATTTCTTTAAATAAATGTTATTCTTTTTTTAAAATTCATAGTATAAAAATAACCCCCTATAAAGGAATACATTCAGAATTCTGTCTTCCTTGGGCCAAATTCTCTCAAATACCTGGTGGTATCCGAAAGCTACCAAGCCTCTAAAGAATAAATCTAGTTACGTGTCCCTTAGCAATGAAGAGGTAATACAAATTTGGATAGGTTGCAATTTTGGAACACTGGCTTTCTCCATCCTCTGGTATCGTCTTTGTGCCATTTAACAAGAGTATTTGGTGTAATGCAGCACTCTTGCAAACACCTTTCTTTGCTGGATTCACTGAACAATTGATCTCCCTCCTAAAGCATATAGGACTATAAGTCTCTGACTTGTAGTTACAGAAGATACAGAAAGCTGACATATAACCTTCAAAGGCAATTGGGAGACATTTGATCACACTGTTTGCAGATCCACCCTGGGTGTGAATTACAAGAAAGGGTGTTTTCCCCCTTGTAAGTTTTCACTGATGAAATGGACACAGTGGAAAACTGTAGCATCCTATTATTTATTGGATTTTAATCTGAAATGATATGAACTGAGAGTAAAGGGATACAAGACCAAAAGAACAGTTTACACATTGCTTGCTTGTCTATACTGTCAGTCTAGAGGTAATATGATAAGAGAAAATATACAGAGGCATGGACGTGTAAATGAGTTCTAGATTAATTTTCTGAGACTTCTGGTCATTGAGGTTCTGAATCTCAGAAACTGATAGAACAGACATCCTAGATGCAAATATCCAAGTTTATTACACCAAAATCCCTAAAGGACCTAAAATAAATACACAACCTCTGGAGAGGGGCATTCAACTAAACATTCAACATTTTTTATAAAGCTATCTGATCAAATAGAAAATAACCACAGGAAGATATTCATAGTAAAACAGAACATTGTTTTTTCCTTAGTCATTCTGCAAAGCTCACCCCTCCCCTCCATAGGACATTATTTCTTCCTTGGTCATTCTGAATAGGTTGCCCCATACATATAAACTATGCCTTCTCCTTTCTCGGGTGTTCATTACTAAGGTGTGATCACACCTTCCCTTTTAAATCAGATGGAACAGGTTTCCTTTGGATTAACTCAACCCATCTTCTGATGTGAAAAGAGTATCAAAAGGAATGATTACATAATTCTTTTGTTGCACAGTTGGTATGCAAATGAAAACCCTGTTACTGGCAAGGTGAGAGATGTGGCAGTGCAGGTGTCTGGAAGAAGAAGGAGGATACATCAGATAATTAGATTTCTTCCTGGCAATTTGTTTGACTGAAATTCCCACTACCCAAACAGACAGGCAGACCATGAACCCCAAACAAGCACATTTATCAACCTACACAATACTGACCAGCATACAATGTGGCTGAAGCAACCTGACACTGCGGTTAAGGGCAAAGGAAAATCTGCCTTTTAGATAGATTGGATAAACCCTGGACAATCAGAGGAGATAGGAAGAAAAAAAATCTCAATTTATGGCACTAAATAGCCACAGATGGTTGGTAAGAAACCTACTGTGCCTGAAAGCTAATGAGCCTGCACGTGTGCCAACAGCCACTAGGCATCCCATGGTGACCCCATTCAGGTTTCAGAGCCTGCTGCCATTACCATATTCCTACTCCAACATAACCAACCATAAATGAATCTTTAACACAGATTGGTACTAGAATTGATTTGGGTTTTCAGTCATCCTCTCTTCTTAAACTTGAACCTTCAAAATCATACTTAGTGTTTTAAATCTATTCTGGGTACTATTGAAATTTTTACAATATCTGGTCTCATTTCCTTTAAAAGAAGATATACTTATTTATATTAGAGTATCAATAAAGTAAAAGCAATTTTGAAAGATTTAAGAACAGAGTATCATGATTCCAGAGGAATGGTGATAAAGAATGCTGCCCATCTCCTAACAGAGAGGCGATGGACTAATAGACAAAACGAGACACATTTTTGGACATGACCAATATAGGAATGTCTTGTTTGATTACTTACTGGTTAAAAGGATTTTATGGTTTCCCATATCCACACTTCGAGGAGGGGAAGTGAGATAGAAAAAAAACATTAATGCTTGATAATTGAAAAAACTTTTAAATAAAGTAAATCCTATATATCAAAAGAAAAAAGCTGTCCCCATGAAAAACAAAGTAATTATCCATCTTTTACCACAACCCTAGCACTCCCTCAATCTTTATCTCACCTCTGATATAGCTGAGGACAATTCTCAAGATTCTGCGTAACTCTCCTCAAGAACTTCCAGGTATCCTCAGGTTTCTCTTCAGTCTCATAATATGGATTGAAATTCTTGTCATGCCATCAGAAATGTGCTTACAAAGTTATGGTTCCGTCTTACACGTCTGCTATTGCTTATCCGGGTTGGCAATTTGTAGGAACTCATCAATATTCCATTAAATAAAATGAGAGAGCAGGTGGGTTTGTTATTTTTTCCCACTAGAGCTTCCTAAAGACTCCTTTGTTTGCTATAACCAATAGGGAATTGAAACACTGGCTTACTTTTTAGGACTAAGACCCCATACAGCAACCTCCCTACTAAAAAGCAAGGCAACCCACTGGCTTTAATGAAAGTCCCCAAAGCATCTGCAAAGCCAAAGTAATCCTATCCTAACAGGACAGCCAGGCTGACCACCAGCATTCAGTGCAACCTCAACAGGCATCTAATTAAAACAAGGTAAATCAAAAGGGAAAATATTGACTCCCTAGAAGCATATATAAATGTGGCAAAGCTTCCTTTAGAACAAGAAGCCAAAATGGAGCTGGTAGCTTAAGCTTTTGAATGTCAGGGGACATTAATTGAGTCTAATCTTTTGAAGCCATTTTCCAAACTTATATGAATGATAGTCATTTTGCAAATTAAATTTTGCAGGTGTTGGAGGAAAAAAGGCAGCAGACAGATTTTTGTCATTACTCATTGGCTTAACTGGAAGATTGTTAAATATTTCTTCTGCACTGTTAGGTTGTATAATTAAGCCTGAAATGAAGAAAACTTTGCCCATTAAGTTTTCAGTTTTAATATCAAAGAGCAATATTCTACATCTAGCCACAATGTAGCTCCAAATAAGCAATATGATGACATACATTAATTAGAAATGTGTTCTTCCAGAGATGACTGCTCTAGATTTATTATTCCACTTCACATTTGTGAACTAGTTTTTATTTCTTTTTTACACACAGTTTGAAAGTAAAAGAAGGGGTTATTTAACATACTGGTATGTAGTAGGTAAACTTATGTTAATAATTATTACAATTGTAGCCATGCTTTTATGGTCATTGGCAAATGCTGACTCTCTCTAAACATCTGAAAGATTTTTAAATATGCAAACTTCCTCTCATTGAGCTCCAGTCCAGCTGTTTAATAACCACCTGTTTTTCCTACAATGATGGTCAGCTGGGAAAAGAAAGCTAAAAATGAAATGAATTGAATTCACTTTTCCCAATCGCAAATTGATCTGAATTAAATTGAATTGAATTGAATGGACTTCTGGGAAAAGAAAAGGTATGATTCAGCTTCATGATATGATGGTTGATTTGTCAGAGAGGTAGCACTCTATTCTGCCTCCAGAAGGTAAAAAGCCAGAAAAGGGAGAGGAAACATGTAGTGATGTCTAAAACTGATAGGAAAGCTATCAAATTGATTCAGAAAAACTACTGCACCAGTGACCTGAGCAAAAAAATAAAACAATTATATTTCATGACTCAAACAACTATTTGTTTTGAGTTGGGGTTTTGTAGAAATTAGTTTAGATGAGGAAAATATATACTGTTCTCTCTTGTCAATTTTTCTAGTTGTGCAGTCATGAAAATCTGTAACAGGACTGTGCCTCTTTTTATTGAAAGGGAAGAAGGGATTCTGGGAGATAATTCTCAAAGACAGAACTACCTAGTACTAAGTGATGGACAACTAGGGGTGTGGTTGGGAAGGTAACATGTGGTGTGGTGCACCTACCAAATAGGACTGAATAATAGTTTCAATATTTCATATAAAATTGCAACAAACTGGAAATAAATTCTAATAAGAACAAGACTAGAAATTTTTCTAAGTTCTTTTCTAGTTATGGTCAATTTTTAAAAAAGCAATTATGTCTCTAGTATATACCCAGTATATGAACATAACGAAATTGACACCTAGGTATACTTAATGCTGACTCTTCCCCACCCAACAAACATGGCTTTCACAAAGATTTAATTGTTTTGTTGAACCACGTTCTCCAAAAGTGAATCATCAACTGAACCGTTTAGGGATTCAGATTCTGCATAATGAAATTATGAATCAATACAGCCTTTTTTTTTTTTAGATCCAACATCCTGAAACATGTGAGCTAGTAATTAAACTCCTAACTGTATGCAGCTGTGATTCTTGGGCCCATATTAGCAAAGTATTTAGAATAAGCATTTAGAATATAGGCTGAACATTTGTGATAAACCAAACAACTCCAAAACCTAAATCATCTCAATAATGCACAAGAAAGGGGGTAGGGATGGTTAACACTATCACCTCCAAATGCCATTGCAGTAAAGGATTGATTTGTTACTTCCCTGCATTGGCTTGTGAGAAAGTTGTTTGTGTGTGTGTGTGTGTGTGTGTGTGTGTGTGTGTGTGTGTGTGTGTGTGTGTATGCACGGAGGTATACACATAAATATATATATTATATGTAATATATAGATAGATATAGGTATTCTCTAAGTTACTCGATCAGAAACAAAAACACAAGGAAGTAGGAAAGGTTTAGACACAAATGAAATTTATTTAAAAGAGTGAATTTTCAGTTGGTCTTTGTTTTGAGTGAATTCTTCTGCTCAAAAAAATCAGCTTTTTCCCATACAAATAAGCTTTTATGAAAAGCATGGTGGGTAGCTGCAGGAACAGCTGTCCAATTTACTTTCACAAATGCAGGTGTTGTTCGTACACAAAACAGAGGTCAGCTGAAAAATCTGGCTCTTAATTAGCTACCTTTTCTAGCAGAATTTTTCTTAGTGAAGTTCGTGTATAATTTAGGTTCAAATTAGAGACCTTTTTTTTTTAGATCCTACCAAGCTATCAGGCAGCAAACTATCCATCTTTGTGAATCATAATTTACAACATGTTTAATTTCACATGTTTTATCTATATGACACCTAAGGCAAAATCTTGTTCTACATGCAAGGTTTACTTTTCTTTTTCGTCTTGAGTGTATAACTGATATCTATCAGTAGAGCAAAATGCTTCTTTTCTAACGATGGGAGAGAATTTTACCCCTCCTCCTGTGGTTTTAAAATGGAGAAAATTTGCAATCGTATTTGGGGCTTCTTTTCAATTTTTGAAACCGATGCAAGATTTAAGTGCTGTCTCTGCTCTTGTTTCTACAGAGGGAAGCCCCAGAGCTTATTACAGCACTTCTTAGAAACGACAGAACAGGGAACGGTGTCTAATACAATCCATTAGGAAACCCAAGCCTTAAATCAAATGACCACACAGTCCTCTCAGTTAACAGAAATGCAGCAGCTGTACATATTTACTGTAACACAATGCTATATTGTTGCAGAGATAACGCTGTTTAAAAAAAATGAATCCAGCATGTGACATGTGACCAGCTTACTCCTCAAAGTGCAAAATGAGAAGGTGTGGAGTGGTATTACTTTTGAAATACATAAATAAGCATTAGGATCATAGAGAAGACAGGTATTATGTGCAGCTAAATTTGGAGAGTCTATTTGGAGGTCATTGAGTTAGAAGAAAGTCAAGGTAGCTCCTGGCTTTTGCTACAGTTTTGAAGACCTACACTAATTACTACTTGCCAGATATGATAAATCAGCACCTGCCTATTCCTAGTAGTATTTCCCTAATTCCATAGCATTTCTACAAATATGCTAAATCGTACTTCTCATGTTTGCTCATCACAGTTCACCGTAAATCAAGCACGCAGGATATGAAAGATGAATTAAGATCTATGCCAAATCTTAATCTAAATTTTATCAGTGCTAGTGATAATGCCTTGTGACTTTCTGTCAAATAATATGTACTGTTTTTCTTCCAAAGAACTCAAAAGGCTGAGGCAAAACAGGCTGTTGTTGGAGACTTTCATGAGTTTCTAACATCTTTCTAATCTCATTTTACCTGCCTATCCTCATCCATTTAATTTGTCTCAAGCAGCACACCAAGATTCAGAATACTGCCCAGGGCCCTTCAGATTTACAGAAAGAAAAAAGTGTTCTGTGGTGATCTCTTTGAATGGCATAAATAGAATTTTGCTGTGGGGAACTGGGCCATAGAGAGAAAAAGATATAGGGTGATTCCTGCTATCTCCACCATAACATTTTTGACAATGACCAAGAAGAACCATGATTTCTCCAAAGTATTCATTTTAATCTACATCACCTCCAATGTACCCTGCATATCTTTTATATGCACACATAGTTGTTAGCATCTTGTCTCCTCATTAGATTGTGACTTCCTTGAGGGCCTAGACTGCTTTTGCCTTTCTTTGTATCTCCAACACTTAGCATGGTTCCTGGCACATAGTAAACACTTAATAAATACCTATTGACTTGTTAACTACATACAGAAAATCACTTTTCTCCACATTACAATTGAATGTCAAGGAGCATTTTTCTCCCTGCATCCCTTTCCCTCTAACTTCTGCCAAAGAGAAAAAAAGTTCAATCTGTTGAGTTCTGAAAGGAGATTCTAATGAATTTCCTTACCGGCCTTCCTATTTGAATGAAGTGAATGAGCCTAATTCTTAAAGATACCTACTCAAATTCTACTCCATGGACATATGCAGCCCAATTCTTTAGGCATTATGTTTTGGGGCAGAATGATGTGACCCAAATTGGCAAAGAAGGATGATATTTTTGCTGCAGTGGAATTCCTTAAAAGGAAGTGATCCCATAATCAGAAATTCAGAATTGCAAATAAGAAATTTCTTTAACTTTTTAAAGGACAGAATTTGATCCTGAATTATGGAAATGACAATGCTTAGCAAAATGTGGAAGATTTTGTAAATTAAGAAGGCTTTATAGATCAATAGAAAATAGTCAAGAGCTCGCAATATCTTTCAGTAATTAGTGGCAAAATGCCATAATTCTTCAAAGACTCAGAAATTAGGTTGTTTGTGTGTGTATGAATATGTGTGTGTATGAATATGTGTGTGTTAATAGAAATACCATGCACTCAATTTCACATAAACAGTAGTTTAAAATATTCTAACTCTGCATTTTTCTGTCCTGGGATATCTTTTTTCTACTTTATGATTACTTTTCTTTTGGAATCCAAATGCATATATCATGCAGATATTTCATGGTGTGACAATATTAATAGTGTTTAACAATGATTAGAATGGCTCGTACTATGATGGAAGCATGGGGCATGTCCATCAAACCTCAGGTATGAAATCAGCAAGTCAGAATTTGGAAAGAAGAAGAAAACTGTTTCCATATGGGGGTGCATTAAATAGACAAAGGCATAATTGCATGGGTTAAGAACTTAATGCCTTATTCTGCATGAGGACTCTTTATGGACTATCTTTTTTATGTACAGGATACATATATATATGCATGTTTATATATACATATATATATCTTGCCTGTACCCTCAAAAATCAAAATAGTATGGTACCTATTTATTGTGTCCTCATTAAGTTCATCCACCCTCACGTGACTCAAACAACAAGACAGAAAGAGAGGAACAGGTTAGTAAAGGTTGTTTACTCAATAAAACTAAAAATGAGAGAGAGCGAGAACGAGAGGAAAAGCAAAAGCAGGAAGGGGAGAGAGAGGGAGAGAGAGAGAGAGAGAGAGAGAGAGAGAGAGAGAGAGAGAGAGAGAGAGAGAGAGAGAGAGAGAGAGAGAGAGAGAGAGAGAGAGAGCAAACCCCCAAAAAATTACACAGTATTTTCCGAAACTAACAGACACTAGTGCACTAACTAGCTCACGATTTAGACCTGGCCTGTGTCAATGCTACAACTCTCTCTATGGTTCTCTTACCTTGTTCCTTTTGAAGTATGCTCTTCGGCAAGCTGCAAAGCACTTTTCACTGCAGAAGCTTTTCACCTCACTTCCCATACTCAGGGAATATCGCTTGATTCCCACTTTCTGGCACCAGGCACACATTATTTGTACATTTGACACATCATCTTCTATAATAAAAGTATAAGAAAAATGTTGACATCAGAAGCAAACAACCCATCAGACTTACACACACACACACACACACACACACACACACACACACACATACAAACACACACACACATACACACACACACACACACACACACACACACACAACCTGAACCTAACAAAAGTGAATGGGGCCATATGTTACTTTCGTTTCACTGGCCTCACAACTTTCTAATAGGGCAGGATGGCTCCTGGCTGGATAGTCTTAGGAGATTTTCATGCTCTTAGGTTGCTGGAAAAGATGGTTTGCATACAAAACAGAGCATGACAAAAAAGCTGTGGAAGGTCCTAGGGGAGGGGAGTGGGTCGCCTGGTTTAAGATACCTCCCTCTGCTCCTTTAAACTAACCTCAAAATTTATGAAGCTTGCAAAGTAACCCCATTCCTAATAGGACATTGCTTAGATCTGAGATATTCTGCCACATCATTTCCTTGCCAAATGCAAAAGGCATCATCTACACAGCATAGTCTTTGAATAACATTAACTTTGTGTGCATCTTTGAGCTGTTAGGAACCAAAGGAATATTCTCTTTCCAAGTGGATATTCATTCCCAAATGTGCAATGTTCCCAATTACTATGGAAGAGTTTTGACAGATCTCTGCATTTAGCAACAGAGGAAAAGATCTGAATGGTCACACCCTGGATATTTACACACTCTCAATAATTAAGATGCCAATGCACACTTGGCTTTCTGAATAAACTATGAAAAGTACAACCTCTTAGCATCGGTTTCTCTATATGTAGACTAGATTTAATATCACCTATTAATTTGATCATTTTTTCCTCCCATCAGTCAAGGGGTGGTGATCATGTTGTCCATAATGACTGGGGTCATGTGGCCTTACAGAATTCTTTTCTAACTTCATTTCCTGGTTATCTTTTTGTTGTATATGTTCCTTTGTCTATAAAAATTAAGTTAAAAAGAAAACTCAAACGTTGAGGCCAGATAAAGCTTTTCTGCCTTTAATAAAAGAAATTCTTCTATATCACAGAAGGTTCTGCTCCATTTTGAATTTCTTCTCTCCCTCCCAATTGATCGTTGGCAAGATGGCATGGTGTTATTAACCAGCTCTCTCCTACTTATATGGAATCATTTTTAAGGGCTAAATCAGAGCCCTTCCTATGAATTTGAACTGCAACCACAGGATCCCCAGCTATCTCTGGCATTCTCTTGTCTGATTTCTGAGCAAAATCCCCCAAAGACTAATTGCTAAAGCAGTCCTTGGTCCATGAGTTGTTGACACATTCATGGTTCAGAGAGTCTGTCATACAACCATCTCATTTCCTTTTGAGAGATTTGTTTTGAGGCAATGCTGTCAGCAGCCTGCAGAATTAGAAGCAAACTAATTTGTAGTGCAGCAATATGGCTTTTTTTTACATTGAGTATCATAACTCAGGATTATATGCTACATTTTATTCACCTTAATGGAATAAATATTGTCACTTTAATGGGTTTTTATTCCCCAAATTACATGGTGCAATTTATAGTTACGAATCAAAGGCACACAGACAAAAAGCTGACCTTTTCTTTTTAATCAGACTTCTTTTATAACTTAAAACTTTCTTTAATTGGAACTAAACATAACCTCAAATTCAGTGTTCCAAACTTATTGCATTTTATAATTTACTTGTTCAAAGTTTTATGTATATGTATATATATTTTAAAATACAACACACATTTACATATTAGACACAATATCCATGGCATACAAAATTCCCAAAATACCCTGATTTACCTTAGAGTAAGTTGAGGAGTGTTTTTTTTATTTAGTTTTAGTAATTATATTTTTATATAGCCAGTCTTCATTCCCAAAAGAACATAACTAACTAATATTATCTATTACTTTATTTTTTAATTTCCCCCATTAATTAAATACATTTCAAATCTCGGATTCCTGAAAAAAGATGTCAGAACATTTCACAAATTATCCAGTGGCAATAATCTCACTGCTGATGAAACCTGAAAGGAAAAATCAAACTGGGGAAATCAGTTGGCATCACAGTTCAGTGGGGAAAGCACACTTTGAGAATATCTCCACTAATTAGGTTCCATTCCTTGCTTCGCTCTTGAAGGAGTCTAGATTCCAAAGCCAAGCACAGCATTCTGAATCACTGTTATTTATTTAGCAGTACAGAATTGAAAGGAGAAGACAAATGAATGGACAAAAGTATAGTGGGCCAAGTACTGAGGCTTACACAAACCAGAATATATGAAGGATTTCTGGAATCCAAGAATTTAGTTTAGTTTCCTTCCCCCATACCCTTCATCCCATCATCATCAAATATAAGAATTGTTCATGCAAACTGTCATTCTACTTAAGGGGATGCTTTCTGACAATAAGCCTAGTGATTGAATAAGGAAGGTATCATAAAAAAAGATTGTTTTGCAAACGAGTCCCATTGCAGACCAACAACGTGATAAAATGCAGCCAAAGAAATCGTGTGATTTCTTTTTTCTTTATTCAGCAGTTGGAAAACTCTAAGAATAGTGGTTAGCATTTGTCTTGATAAATAAGTTGGCATTCCTATAAGTTTCTCATTGAATTCAATTTCAGAGAGGCACCACCTTGGAAAACAGCCATCATCTTTTTTTTCCTTTCAGTCATAAAATTATTATCAATTACTATCTATCCCCCAAAAAATTTCATAAAAGGTTTATTCCAAAACTTCAAGCAAACATTTTTCAGATGTCTCGTTTATTCTGGTCTTCTGCAAAGCTCAGTAAATTAACACTAGCATTAGTAAACAAAGAAAGTAGCTGTGATTTATTTACAGATTAATTTTAGCAATCAATACTAGGCATGAAATTCTTCTACAATCCCTGAGCTATTCCTCTTAATCTTAAATAAGCTACACCTCACTTCTCTACCACCCCCCATACAAAAGTACACAAATCATAACTACTCTAAAGCCAAGGAATTTCCAAGAGACCTGCATTAGACAATTAGCTCAAACATGGAATGAACATAGATACTCAGGTAAGTAGATCCTTTGATTATCTTACCTTTCCAACTTTAAGTTCAGGAGATAATTTTCATTTTTCTTCCTTTAAAAAATAATTCGCCAAAGGGAAAACGATAATCTCTTAATTACGTCTATACTTAAAGGTTATGCCATTATAAGTGAGAAGGCATGTTCTCAAAAACTATTGGGAACTGGACTTAAAATCTACCATTCCTTATGGTCTTCAGCCAGTATATTTTTTTAAAAATGAAAAATGAAACAAATGTAGAATGTTTACAACATTCAGTCAAGTTCCCAAAGGGAACAGTTTGCGTAACACGCAAAAATTATCACATTATAATAACTAAATATGAATCAGTCTAAAGGATGCTTCAAGTAATTATCCAAAATGTGTACCACCTCTCTAGGTCTTAATTAGGCAGAATGTTTAAGGTTGTTTTTCTTTTCTTTTTTTTTCAGTCTCATGGTTAAACTACTAAAGAAATTTTTTCCTACTTTAAGTCTCCAAAAGGAGAAATTTGAATAAATTATGACCAACATTTTATTCTGGTTCAGGTCCAGAGAAGAAGAGATTTAAGCAGAGTATGATTGCCATCTTCAAATATCAGTTTACATAGCTCCAGGTGGGGCAGAAATAGGACTAATTAATAAAAATTAGGCAAGCAGACTTCAACTAAGTGTAAGAAATAATTTCCTAAGAATTAGAGTTATAGAAATTTGGGATGGTAAGTGGTGAGTTCTCCATCACTGGAGGCTGGGTAGGAACTTGGCAGTAGAATAGCTTCCTTCCAGGAGAAAAGATTCCTGCTTCCAGGACAACCTTAAAATCCCTTCTGCCACTAAGATTCTATGATGCTGCAAGAATTTTCTTCATTTGATAGAAGTCTGATAAGATTGTGTCAATTATGTCTGAAATTCCAAGGCTGCTTATGAAATCTCCTTATAGGGGTTTTCTAAACAACAGCCTGGACAATGAGGCACCTCATTGGGGATACATATAAAAATGAAAACTCTGACCTATGTCACCAGATTCTAAAAGAAAGCAGTTGGTCATAGTAGAAAGCAGGCAGTTAGCATTCTACTACGGAAAGGAAAATAAAAATACCCTGACTCTTTTTCCTCTTCCTTTTAGATTTCCATGGGAATCTATATCTGTTGAGAAACTCAGAAAATATTTGCTATAGGCAGAGACTTATCTTCTCTAGTGATGTGTAGGATGGGTGAATTTGAATAACATTTTTGAAAACCAAATGATCTTTTAAAATAATTTCCAAGGCAGCTTTGGTGGTAGCCTTGATCATACCCAGTGGAGTGAAACAAGGTGGTATTCAGTCTAGCTTTCTGTGGCCGTGCTTGGAGGCACACACAGATGCAGCTTAGGATCTGATGTTAAATTTTCCTTTGAATCCTTCTGGAGATTATTTAATTCAAAAGATTGCAAGAGCCTTGTAAGAAGCCCTTGTGATAGCCCTCCAGGAATTTCTGCATGATTGACAGTAGTCTAGAAATATGCCCCAGGAACACCTGAGAGGTCTCCTGGACCATTTTTCACATTTAACATAGTAATTAATGATGATGATGATGAAGAAGAAGAAGAATATCATTAATAATTGCCTGCTATTGCTAGGTACTACGCTAACTATTCCTCAAATATTATCTCATTTGACCCTTATAAGATGGGAGGTAGGTGCTATTATTATCCCCATTTTTTATAATTAAGAAAACTGAGGCAGACAGGTTAAGTGACTTGCTCAGGGTCACATAGCTCTTAACTGTTTGAGGTTGGATTTCTACTCAGGATGTCCTGACTTCAGACCAAGCATTCTATCCACTGAACCAACTATTCCAATCCTATACCTTCAGTTCTAATTAGGAACTGACAGTAAGGCAAGAAAAGACAGATCTTATATCAGTTCACATCAAGGAAAACCAAGATGTTAACAAGTTAAGAACCTTTCTCATAGTACCGAGAATTGTCACAGATTCTATGACCTGGGCAGTACGTTATCCACTGACACTATAGTAGATAAACCCCTCCCAGATCATTACAATAGCCTCCTAACATGCCCTACTGGCCTCATCTGCTGAACTTTCTGATCCTTCTTAACAGGTAGAATAAGTTTTCTTACATAGAGATTTACTCAAAAAACTTCAATGGCCTTTTGCTGCTTCCCCAGTAAAGTTCAGATTCTTTATCCTGATGTTTAAGGCACTCCACAAACTAGGGCCACCTTTTCTTTTCAAGTTTTTGTTTCATATTGCAACACTTCCTGTACTCTATACTCCAGCAAAACTGAACAATTTTCTTTCCCACCAATATGCTCGGCCCTCTCCCTTGTCCGTGCTTCAACTAGTGGTCTCTTCTGTGCCTGCAATATCCCACCCTCTCTCTTCACCAGTTAAATTCCTACCCAAGCCCAACTCAAATACCACCTCCTCTATGAAGCTTCCTGGATTTCTTCACCCTCACTTCCCACAAATAACATTTTCACCCCATAGCATCACACAATAGTTTGTTGGATGGATGGATGGATGGATGGATGGATGGATGGATGGATGGATAAAAAAGCATTTATTAAGTCCTTACTTTTTGCCAGGCACTATGCTAAGCAATAGGAATACAAAATCAAAGAAGCAGACCCTGCCAATACATATAAGGTATTGGTGGCCATGGAAGGGAGTTTTTGTCTGGTGAATCACAGAGATGATGACCTTACTCATAAGGCATATAATTGGCATGGCTTTTTTGTTTAGAGACTTGTAAAACTTATCATACATTACTTTATATTAAAATTATCTGTGTTCTTGTTTTTTCTCAACCTAGACTGGAAGCTGGATGAAGTCCAAGACTCTGATTTCTGTAAATTTTACATCTCCCCCAGAACTTAGCAGGGTGAGCTTAATAAATGTTACCTCAATTAAGGAATAAATGAATTAGGAAGTGAGTGAATCAAGTAGAAATTCATAGTTAAAATGTCAACATGCCTTTGAAGAGAATGTTGAAGTGGGATATTTAGTAAATATTTGTTGACTGGTTGATTGATTGGGGTGGGGGAACCATGTTTGAGGTCTACAAAGCATGCCTTTAATGATTCTGACTAAGAAAATTGGACCTACTGAATGTACCACATCTGACTTACATTAGCATAATCTATGAGCCATATCTGAAATGAAGTGACAAGTCAGAATAGCCATCCAAGGCCAATAACTCATTCAGTCATCTGCTGATAAAACATTTAAACATGTAAGCTCAAATGAGATAATAAATGTAAAATGCTTTGTAACTTTAATATATATATAATTGTTAGTTAATGTCATTATTATTACCAGTACTATTATTTATATGCTTACTATATGACGTTCAGTAACATAACTACGAATGGTGACCCTTGACACCAGCAGAGTTACGATGGCAGTTACAGCACTATTTCATTGCATAGATGATGGATGACAGCAGAGCATAAGCACATACAGCCTTTCACTGAGGTGGCTATCTATAGGATTTCATCTCATGGATGTCAAAAAATGTCTATCAACATCCAAATAAAACATAAGATTTAAATCTGGAAAGGACTTTAGATATCTTTTGGTCCAATTTCTATCATTTTACAGATGAGGAAACTGAGGTCCAATGAGGAAAATTTACTTTTTCCAAGATCACTTAGAGCATGGCTGAGATTTGAACATGAATCCTCTGATACAATTCCAGATTTCACAATTCCTTCATTTAGCTTAAGGCTTCTTTGCTATTGATCAGTCCTATCCAACTCTTCATGAGACCATTTGGGGTTTTCTTGGCAAAGAAACTGGAGTGGTTTGCCATTTCCTTCTCCAGTTCATTTTACAGATGAGGAAACAGGCAAACAGGGTCATACAGGTAGTAAGTGTCGGAGGCCAGATTTGAACTCAGGTCTTTCTGACTCCAGGCCCAGTGCTCTATCCACTGTACTACCTGTCACTGTTGTTGAGGGGCAACTGGGTGGCTTCTTATTCCTTGTCAAATGAAAATCCCATCTTCCACCACCCAAAGAATGAATGGTCATAAAGTGAACTTTGAAGTCACAAAGTAGACTTAATAAATGTTTATTGCTGATGATTTACATTTTAATATAGATCAGTTTATCAGATTTTTCCCCTAAAAGTCTTTTTTTGGAGCTAGGAGGGTAGGCAGAATGTCAAGAAATGAAATGCCTGGATGGGAGGAAGAGGGTACAAAGAGTAAATTGTGAGAGTGAGTGGTTGAGCATCTTTCACCTCACAATTCTGCCTTTGGTAAATAGTTTTAGTGAGCTGAAGTTAAATGCCAGCTAAGTAGGAAGAAACTGTGGCACAACGACCGACAGGGGCAAAAGTGCCAGTTAAATCAAACCAGAACAAATATTTGCTGAGCAACCACCCTGCACAAAGTGGTATGTTAGGTGCTCTACAGAGCACTGAAAAACGAGAACAGAGCAGAGGACAGAGCAACCACATAGACTGCCTTTTTTTTTTTAAAGAAAAATTGATGAGCAACCCCATGAGACAAAAAGTCAGGCTCTTCCAATCAGCAGCCAAGACCTTAAAAGTATACATAGCATTTCTTTCATACTTTTTCTGCGAAGTAGGTTGTGCAAGTATTATTCCCATTTTACAGTTGAAGAAACTGAGGATCAGATGAAGTGATTTGTCTAAGAGTAAGTGGCAAAGTCAGGATGCAAACTCAGTTGTTCTGATGCCAAGATCAACGGTCTTTCTCCTCCTATTCCACATTGCCTCTAAATTAACTACAGATTTGACCTCAGAGTGGGTCAGTTAAGTTTATTTCCCTTCCACAGAGCTCCAGCTCTCTATGTCATGGTAATTTGTGCTATATGCCATAAGAAGGATCAGATCGGAGAATATGAATGGATGAATCCAAACCTACCCCCATTCTTGGAAAGATAATAAATCACAAGAAAGGAGGAGTATATCATAATAATATCATAATCTCTTTCATTCATCCCCTTCTTTCCATTCATCCAGCTACAATTCTAGTTCAGGACTTCAACACCTCCTCTCCCCTCAAAAAACTATTGTAATGGCCTCCTAATCGGTCTCCCTGCCTCCACTATCTCGACTCTCTCACACATCCTCCATATAATTACCAAATGATATTCCTAAATTACAGGTCCAAACACATTATTCCCCCTTTCAATGTTTCCCTCTTGCCTTGAGGATAAAATACAAATTCCTTCATTTGTCATTGAAAGACTTCATAATCTGGTTCCAACCTACCATTCCAGAATGACTTCACATTACTCCTTTTCACCCATTCTACGTTACAAACTGAACTGTCTGCTATTCCTCATACCAACATCCCCTCTCCCACCTCCTTGCCCTGAGCATCCCCCATGTCTGGAATGCTTATCCTCTTCATCTCTGTCTATTATAAACCTCAACTCCCTTCAGGGTTTAGCTCAAGTACCACTTTCCGCATGATGCCTTTCCTGCCTCCCCCAGCTGTTGTGTTTCTTCAATCTCCAAACGACTTTGTATTTATTTTGTATACATTCCATTTCACTTTTCCGTGTTTTTTCCATAGCATCATGTAGGCTTCTTGAGGTCAGGGACTGTTTTGATTTTGTTTTTATATTCTCTGGTCATAGTATGGCTTGGTAAAATTTTTATAATGTATTAAATTACCAACAATCATGGTGACAATAAGATGCCTTATAAATTCAAGACAACATAGGAGGCATTCTTGTATCCTGCTCTCTAACTAGAATACTTATTTCATCCTCTAAATTTGGTTGGTCTGCCAAGAGTAATGGGGACCCCAAAAGTCTGTGACTGCCCAAGTCCCACCCTTCTTGTATCTTACAGTATAAAGATGCTGAGATACAGAGTCTAGGTCCCAGGAAAAACCAGGAATTGTTCTCAGGGCTCAGTTACTCTCCAGAATTTGAGGGAATCATGTACTTTTAGAAGTCCATGGAGGGTGCTTCTTGGTAGAGGTGGAAAGCTATGGCTATGGAACACTGTATATGTTGTCAAACTTGACCTTCATATGTGTCGGTTAGTTTGGTTGAATTGCCTTTTTCCCTTCTATTTCTTTTTTACATTTTGTTACAAGGGATGACTTGCTAGTTAAGGAAGAAGAAGAGATACATTCAGGATGTTAAGGTGATATAAAATCATCTTCAATAAAAATTAAGTGGGAAAATGTAAGGGAAATGAAAGCAATGTAAAAACACTTTTAATAACAATTAGACTTTTAAAAATGAATTTTAGAAAGTCCATGAAGTGGGAAAATCTATATGAACTGATGCAAAGGGAAGTGAGCAGAAACAGGACATCATTGTACATAATATCAGCAATACCTTGATGATGATCAACTGTGACTTAGCTATTCTGATTAATGCAATGATCCAAGACAATTCTAAAGGACTCATAATGAAAACATGCTAGCTACCTCCAGAGAGAGAACTGATGAACTCTGAGTGTAAATTAAAATATAATTTTCTCACTTTATTTTTCTTGCTTTTGGGGGGATATGACTAATATGGAAATATGGTTTACATTGTTCTATATGTATAATTGATAATTATATGGCTTGTCTTCTCAGTATGTGGAAGAAGTGTAAGAGGGAGAGAATTTTAAACTCAAATTTAAAAATAAATAATAATTTTATTTTTTTAAGAAGTCCATGAAGGGTAACATAACAAACTACAGTTATCCCTTCCACATCATGATTTTCCCCATCATGGTTTTGATATATTGTGGGTTGGCACAAGAAATTAAATGGGAATTTGGGAGGAGTTTTGTAGAAGCCACAGATAATATGCAAAAGCCAATAGAAGACACAGAAAAAGTTTAGAAACTCAGAAATGCATATATGGATAGTATTATATAATATCAATATGTTTTATCTTTTAATACCACTATAATTCAGACTTCTCTGGTGCAAAGGGAGAGCCAAAAATTTTTATGTGTACTTTCTAGATCCCTAACCCCAGTGATGTGGAAGTTTATTATATTAGAGAACTTAGAACTGGAGAGAAACTTAGCACTCTAGCCCAGGGGGTTTTAATGTTGGCAGTCTGTAAACTTTTTTATTTAAAAATATATTAATAACTGCATCTCAACATAATTGGTTTCCTTTGCAACCTCTGCATCTTGTTTTATTGTATTTTAAAACATTATTCTGGGAATGGGCTTCATCAGACTGCCAATAGAGGTCCATGACACAGAAAAGGTTAAGCAGTCCTGATCTAGTCCACCCAACTCATTTTACAGATGAAGAACCAGGACCAGAGTTTAAGCACTCTAGAAAATCAGGCAGAGCAGTGTATTGTAAGGATCCCCATATCAGAGAGTTGGCTGTACCAGTATATAAGACAGACATAAAAGAGCCACCTGCTGTCTGCTTTGATAATTTCCAAGGTGGCCCCAAGTATGATGAAACACTGATGAAAAGCTTTTCCTTTTGCCCAGGATGCCTCTTTTCATTCCTCATACTCCCCCCCTCATTTAACCTGGTGTGTAGATTGGTTCACACCCAGAGTATAGAAAAAGCTGCATGAAACATGGGAATGAGCTAAATGGGGCCTTTGGTGATACAGTTTGAACAGAGACCACTAGAAAGCTGCTAATACAAAACTGTACTTTACCACCACCATGAGTACTACCCCTGCCCTGAATATACCTAAGAAAGTTTAAAAAACAAATAATAGGTTAAGTAGAGTCTCTCATCATTGAGTAGCAACGCTATTAAGACAAATAGACTAAAATGGGAGTCCTGGGCTAGAATCCAAGATCCACTACTTTCTGTCTGTATGACCTTTGCTAAATTGCACATCTCCAGACCTCTAATTTCTAGAATTAGAAATCTAGTAAGTGTCCTATCTAGGGTTCAAACCCAGGACTTTCAAGTCCAGTGTTCATTTCATCTTAACAGGATAGACCATTTCTACATCCCAGGAAAAAAAAAACATCAAATACACTGAGTAGCAAAAAATTATTTCTAGCCATATAAAGGACAAGATTATTTTCAATTATCTAAAAACCTACAAAGTCAGATAATAAATAAGATAAAATATGATTCCAGCCTTAGCAGACCAAGAAAAAACTCCAGATCAGACATTAGTCATTGATCACCATCAGAAATTGAGAGAAAATCCATTCCAGTTGATGGCCATAAGATTTTGGGGTTCATTACTTAGGATCTCAGTCCACATCCACAAAAGTCCCTTCTTGTGGTCATTGTCTTTCTGGGGATAAAGGATGACAACTTCATGTCTGCTACTAATATGCACTGCCCTGATATGGCCCAAATCAAGTACCTCCTTGCCTTTTCTGCTGAAGAATGTCCTACAGTAACCTAGTGAGAATGACAGCTAGCTTATTCAAATCTGACCATCCAACTGTCACCCTCTTTCTGGGCCTGCTCCACAGGACAGGTCCAAGTCTTACCAGTCCTACCAAAGGAATGATGTTGGCTCCACTCCTGGTTCAGAAGGACCTTTCCCTGAGCTACATAATAGACAGAAGAAATGAAGGAAATGTAAAAACACCATCGCCCCCCCCGCCCCAGAGTCCATGTTTATCTGCAGCTACAAATTACAGTTATAAAGAAAAGGAAACAGAACAACTGAAGACAGTTAATACTATCAGAGCATGAGCTCTACCAGGGCAAGGACTATGTCTAATACAAACTTTACATTTCCCCTAGGACAGTGTTTGACCTAGGATAGGTGCTTAATAAATGTTAATGAACGAATGAATACCTTATGAATTTAGACTTTTACTCCCTCATAGTTATCTACTAGGACTCAGAGGTGGGAGAACAGTTAACTTAAGTATCAAATGCAGTTCCATTTCAATTTTTTTTAGGGAATTTTGATAACTAAGCACTTGGTACCAAGTCCAACTGAATCATCTCAAGGTTCAAATCCACCCTCATGCTGTCATCACAAAGAGATCCAAGGAGTTATGGTCTAACTTCTCTCTTTAAATTCTAAAATTTTTGATAAGCAATCAATTGCCTTCAACACCTGAATTGGCAGGAACCTCAAAAGATTTCATACTGAGGACTTTTCTCTAGTACAAGGATCCTTAATTTGAGGTCTGTGAATTTTTTTTTTAATTGACAATTATATTTCAAAATAATTAGTTTTCTCTGCAATTCTATGTGTTTTACTATAATGTACTTGCAAGCATTATTTCTGAGAAATCCATGGACTTTACCAGACTGCCTGAGGGGGGTCTATGATTTGTTAAGAAAAAAAATTTAAATTAATGATCTCTGCTCTAGTGAGTATGGAGCAAGAAGGCTGAAAATATACTCTAGTAGAGCAAGCCAAGGTTGCCATCTTTGTCTAACACCTCATATGAACAAAGTATCTTTGAGAAAAAGAGAAAAATGAAGGTAAAGAGAAGAAAGGTAGGAAAAGGAAAACCAGAAGCATAAAGACAGGCAGAAAAAAGGAAATCCTGGTTTCTTCCTCTCTACTCACATGCTCTGTATATCAGTACTCTACTTTTTCAAATTTCTAATAAAATTAGAGGTTAGGAAGAAGAGACAAGGACTGCATTAAGAGCCAATATTAGCTTCCAATTTATCTATTCCTACCTGCTTTGGACTAATGATTTATTAATTTATTTAATGCAGCATTTTATCTCTGGAAAGTCTGGACTACTTCCAGAGAAAGAAATTCTTACAAAAGTAAGGAACACTCCTGTTCTTTCCATTCCCATAAACCATTTATTCAATTGATATTTGTTAAATATCCACTACGTTTTATGTCTTGTGCATTACCACCTTAACTCTTTGGCAATCTTTGAGGCTCTCCTGAAGCTCCTATCTTATCAGTGTTGTACCCAGAAAGTAGCTTGTAACAAGTTCAAGGTTGTTTTGGTGACAACAGGGAATGGGATAGTCAGATGATAGTCAGAATAGCACTGACTGGTAGACCAGAAAGCCAGAATTAAGAAATTTGAGTTCTAGCATCTTTTTTATTGTCTATGACCTATATAACTTTGGGCAAGTCACTTAAATTTTTCATGCTTCAATTTTTTGTTTGCAAAATCAAAGAACTAGATTGTCAATAAAGTTGCTTTGACATCTAAATATCTATGATTTTAAATATATATGTCTCAAATAAATGGAATTTGAAAATGTGGCTAGGAGGCACCTTTTCCCTTTTCTTGCTCCAATCCACACAGTCCATAACTCTAAAAACTCCTGACCACAGAAATGCCCCATAGCTGCAAACAGTTCCTGCCCCACCCCCTCTCTCTAATTCCAGAGGCCTTTATTTTGTGACTTTTTTTTTGACTTTTTTTTTAAATGGAGTTTTAAAAGCATTTCTGGTTTATAAGTGGAGAAAGGAAAAAAAGCTATGAAAAGCAGGAAAAACTTACAATGCCTGAAATTCCATCAGGTGGAAAATCATTTGAGTATTTCAGCCTACTCCTTTAAAAATGCAAATGAGCTTAGGAGTATCAAAAGCTATGTCATTCACACTTTACTGCAAATTAGTACAATCAGATTCTGTTCCTCCTATCTTAGATCATCCACACTCAGGGAATACGATATTTAATTGGGAAAAATTGAGGTAGGAAGTCTCGGGGTATGAAACACTTTGAGAGAAAAAGATAGTGGAAAAAATGTTGGACATGTAATCAGAAAGATCTGTGTTTGAATCCAGCCTTTGATGCATATGGATGGACCTATGTAACAATGAATAATTCATTTAACAACGCTGAATTTCTATTTCCTTTTCGCAAAAAGGAGATATTTTTACCAGCTACCTCAGAGTTCAATGAAGGTGATATAAGTAAAACAGTATAGAAATAACAGGAATTTTGTAGAGGAGTCAGTTGGTCAATAATCACATTTCATGTGCCAGATAGTATACTAAGCTCTGGGGATGCAAAGAAAGGCAAAAGACCATCCTGCCCTCAAAGAGTCCATAAGCTAATGGGAGGGCAATTTAAGGAGACAAGGTAAACCTGGGTGAAATGCTGAAGGGTCAGATTAGTACTAAAGATGGACCTAGAATCTCAATGCATAAAGAGGGAAACTGTGAGGTAGGAAAAGAGCACAAATATAGACCTGAAGACAAATTTCACCTGTATGAAAATTTTGCCTGGAGCCAATCCTATACCCAGAAAAGGAGTATAATTATTTTTCTTTCCCTCCTCCTTTCTCTCTCAATGTGCAACCTCCTGCTCCCATGACTAACAACTCAGTCTAGGACTATTAGAACTACAGTTCAGCTTTGTTATGAAAGGAGTATCATAGAGCATGCCTGGGAAACTAACCACCAGTTATAATATTAATTCCATAGAAAAGTGTACTTGAAATTCCAAACAACTGATTTACTTATAAATGAACTTTTAGACTATAATCTTCTCATAAGTTGAGGAGTGGACTATATTTGTTTTAAGTTCAGGGTCAACCATTGAGAAATAATAAAAGTAATTTATATGGAGCTTCAAGAATGGCAAAGCACTCTATAGAAATTATTTATTTTGGACCTCACAGCAACCTTGTAAAACCTCACAACAAAACCCTTAGAAAATATAAAGAATAGCCTTATCTATAGTGCATTCCTTCTCTTCCCCTTTCCAAGCCTTTCTTCTATTCTGTGCCTTAAAACACCCCCCAAATACCTTCTTGTTCACTGTTCCAAACCTACTTTCAAGTTGGGTTCTCCAATGGAGGAAGGATGTAATCAAACTAGTTCACACCAAAGTATGAACAGCTGAAACAATTTATTATGTTATATCTCATTCAAATTGCAATAAAGGACAATACCTTTAACCCAAGGGAACAGCTAAATTGGTACAATTTCATACATAGATAATCACTGGCTCGCGGGATTACAGGATCATAAATAAGGCCATTTTACTAGTTGATCATGTTATTGATGTCAAATTGCAGCCTGTGATTCTGTTTAAGATAATAACAAAAAAAAATAGAAATGCATTATGAGAAATGCTTACCCTGAAAGGGAAAGGAGATGGATGAAACTCTTCTGACCCCTGACATAGAGGTACTTTCAGGATCATTCTAAGAATTCCAATAAGAGAAGTCATCCACCAAGATAAAGACATCCCTGAGCTGCACCTTTATTGAATATATATTCTTGAGAACTTTGGCCTTCATCTCTACCTTAGTATCAGGCAGCTGGTCAGAAAAGTCTACAAGTCCTTTATTTTAACTTTATTTTAACTTAATATTCCTACTTATGAAATCATAAGATCACAGATGAAGAGCAGGAAGGAATCTCAAAGGTCATCTGTTTCAAATATCTCGTTTTACAAATGAGAAAAGTGAGACCCAGGGGACTAAAGTGAGTTGTCCAAAGTCGCAAAAGCAGTAGGTAGCAGAAGTTCCTACCTCTTTGAACACAAGTCCACAGACTCCAAACACTCTATGGTGTTTTAAAGTTTGCAAGGCATTTTACCTATATTATTGTTTCATTTGAACCTCCTAAGAATCCTGGGAAGTAGATGTTATTATCTTGTTTTTAAAATGAGAACACTGAGGCTCAGGGAGATTAAGTAAATTATTCATGATCACACAGGTAATAGATGTGAGAAAATACTTAAACACAAGCTTTAACTGATTAAGGATTGTTTTTCCCTCTGTGTCTTCATCTTGGACCCTCTTCTATTCTTTCATTTTACGCTTCCTACTTGATGTCACCAACTCTAATGTGTTAAATTATCATATCTGTGTTGATGATTTCCAAATCTATATATTCATCCCTATCTCTCTTCAGCACTCATCCCACCTTACCAACTGTCTGATCATCATGTGATCATATGATTGTCCCTTCTAGAGTGGTAGTTTGGCACAGTGGACACAACTCTGGACTTAGAGTCAGTTAGATTTAGGTTCAATGTCTCTGAGGTTAACCAGTTGTACGACTCCTGGCTGATAACTTAATCTCTATGAACTTCAGTTTTCTCACATACAAAATGAGGAGGTTGGGCGAGATGGCTTTCAAGATATAAATCTATACTCCAAAGACCTCAAAATCAACAACTATAAAATTCATTCTCTTTTCCCATAAAATCATCCTTCCTCAAATATCATGATTTCTGTTGAGGGTATCACCATCTTTCCAGTCATCTAGGTTCATAACCGTAGAGAAATCATTGATTTTTTTTCTCCCTCACCCATCACATCCACTTGGTTTCCAAGTCTTGTTGATTTACATCCCCACTTTTCACAGTCATCACCTTGCCTCTACTCACATAGCTAACACTTTAGTTCAAGCCTTCATTCCCTTTTCATGGACTTTATCCAAGTCTCCTGCCTGTTTCCCTCCTTCCAAGCTCTTCCCTCTCCTATCCATCCTCCAGACAGCTGCCAAAATGATATTTCTAAAACAAAAATCTGATCATGTCATACCTATATTAAAATATCTCCCTATTGATACAGGAAAAAATATAAAATCCTCAGACTAGCATTTAAAACCTTATACAATATGACTTCCACTTACCTTTCCAGTCTTACACATCAAGTTGTTCCCTATACTTAATCATTCCATCTACTGCCTCTATGTCTTTGCTTAGGTGATCCATCAGGTATTACATTCCCACTTCACCATCACTTCTTAGCATCTCTAGCTTCCTTCAAAACACAGCCCAGATGCCAGTTTCTACATAGGTTTTTCCTGATCCTTCACAATTACCACTAGTTGTTAGTACCATCTCCCTTTTGAAATTATTTGTATATCTAATATTATATAGTCTTTGTTTTGTATCATTTATTTGGGTGTCTTGGGTTAAGAACTTTAGGTAAAGTGGAATTGTACTTGGGAAAAGGGATCTGAGATTTGAGGCATATTCCAGAAAGGGGAGACAGATGAGCTAACCAGAAAACTACTCACAAAACTCATAAAACCTTTCTTTACTCATAAAATCACTTTTGTTCAAATAATACACAAGTTTAAATGATTTTCTCTCCCTCGATCTTTCTCTGTTCCCAACCAATTACAAAAACACTGCTACTGCTATGGGTTTCTTTTTTTCATAAACTTTCTTGAGCTGTACCTCTACTCATACCTTGGGGACTGCTCAAGCTAGTTGCAGAAAGCAAGTCAAATTTTTACAATTCCCCATTGTAAAAGTTTAATTTCATGTGCATCTCATGGTAAGAAGCACCTTTTTTTAGTTGAGGGAGAGAGAATGGAAGAGGGATCAACAGATCTTTACAGGCAGTACTTTTTCCACTAGTCAAGCAGGCTTTGGATAAATTAGTTGAGGGGAAATACTAATCCTCACTAAATTCCTAAGCATGGTCACTCAAATAATGCTTCATGCAGTATAGTACCTCTTAGTTTGTAAATTGCTTTCACATATGTCTCACTTACTCCAGAGCCCCTATAAAATGAGAGAATTGCACAAGATGATTTCTAAGGTCTCTTCTGTTCTAAATCCTATGACTATCTAGGTGTTTGTTGTTTAGTCAGTTGTGTCTGACTCTACATGACCCCATGAACTTTGTTCATGGATTTTCTTGGCAAAGATTTTGGAATGGTTTGCCATTTCTTTCTCCAGTATGTCTCCATTTTACAGAAAAGAACTAAGGCAAATATGGGTTAAATGAGTTGCCCAACATCACACAGCTAGTAAGCGTGTAAGGCCAGATTTAAACTCAGATCTTCTTGACTCCAGGTTTAGTGATCTATCCACTGATTCACCTACCTACCCTAGGTGTTACATATCCCCTTTTTATAGAGGAAGAAACTGAGGCTCAGGGAATTTAAATGGCTTGCCAAAGGTAACTTGGTATGTGGCAAGATCATAGGATGATACATTTAGAGCTGAAGGAATCTTAGAGGCCAACAAGCCCAACCCATACATTTAGCAGATGAGGAAATTGAGGTACACGGAGGTAAAATGACTTGCAAAATGTCATACAGCTAGTAAGTAAGTATCTGAGGTTTTCAAATCCTTTTGAACTCAGGTCTTCTGATTCCAAGTTTAGTGATTTTTACATTACCATCTTGTTTGCTGTATCCCATAACTCCCTATTTTGAAGTTAGGGGTTATTCCTTTATGAGCTACTGCTTTATAAGATCCACGTGGGTACTCAAAACTTTTTTAAAAAACCAATGAATGTTAAAAATATTTTTACATGTCAATGGGGGAAAACAAAATTTTGTTTTATTCTGTTTTTAAAATAAAATGTTATTTTAAAAAATAAAGTCAGCATGACTAGACCCAACAACATATGCTTCCTATGGTTTCTTTCTCTACTTAATCTCTCTATGCTTGCCAGACAGTAAGTCTAGTCTGATATCAATTATTAAAGGTTACTGGAAATAATTAATTAGAATATTTTAAATCATCTTCAATAATCAGTGCGCTCTAGAGTACTAGATTTGAAATTAGGATTGCCCTGCATCACCTCAGATAGTATGATAAGGCAGCCAAGAAAGTTAATGCTATCTTAGGCAACAAAAGAGGCATAACATTCAAAACCATAAAAGTACTGGTGGTGCTGCACTTTGTCTTGATCACACCAGACATGGAATATCACATTTAGCCCTGGGCATCACAAAGGATGTGGAGAAGCTAAAGAACAACCATAGGAGAGCAATCAGGACTTTAATCCTTGAGCTCAGGACATGTGAGCCTTAGTTTAAGGAACTGGGGATGTTTAACTTGATAGATTCCTATAAAAAGAGGGGGAAAATTCAGAGAGGATTGAGATTGCCTTCATGTCTTTGGAGGGCTATCACATGGAGGCGAAATCCAGAAGTCAGAACTAGGTGCAGTGGAAGTTACAGAGAAATAAATTTGAGTTCAATGTTAGGAAAAAACTCCCTACATAACTGCACTAACAATAATAATGATGATGATGATGATGGTGGTGGTGGTGGTGGTGGTGGTGATAATGAAGCAAAGAAGAAGTATTAACTATGTAGCTATGATAACCATGATATGATAACCATAGCTAGGAATTCCACTGCTACCTGAGATTTCAGTGAATCAGTCAACAATTATTGACTGATTACCTTTTTGAATAATTATTTCTTTCTATATCCCACATTCTAGTGGATGCTTAATAAATCTTTGTTTAATGAAAGAATGACAGTCTGTAGGGATCTTTGCTTTAAACAAAGCACAGGTACAAAAATCTATAATTTTCAAAACAAAAATAGAAGGTTGGTTTTTCATAGAGCTAGAGTTGTAAGAGATTTGGTCAACCCCAAAATTTTACAGCTGAGGAGACAGAGGTCCAGACACTTTATTTACTCAAGCACACACAATGGCACAGTTAAGCCTAGAACCAAGGAGGTCTCCTGATAATCAGTGCAAAGTTCTTTTTAGTATATCACACTGCCCTTTAGACAGCAAGTTCCTCTGGTAGATTGAAACAGTTTTGATATGTTGAAAGTCATCTTTGTGTATCTGAAGGACTTCATGGAGAGAAGAGCTTAGAATTGTTCTGTTTGGCTCCAAAGGACAGAACTAGAAGCAATGGGTAGAAGTTGTTGGTATTGTTCAGTCATTTCAGTTGTGTCTAACTCTTTGTGCTCCCAATTTGAGATTTTCTTGGTAAAGGTATTGGAGTGGTTTACTCCTTTACTCCTTCTCCAGCTCACTTTACAAAAGAGGAAATTGAAGAAAGTTAAGTGAAAGTTAAGTGACTTGCCCAGGGTCATGCAGCTAGTAAGTGTCTGATGCTAGATTTGAACTCAGGCCTTCCTGACTCTAGACCCAGCAATCGATCTACTACATCACGTATCTGCCCTAGGATAAAAGTTGGAAAGAGGCCAATTTGGGTTGGAGGTAAGAAAATATTTTCTAACAATTAGAGACACCCAATGGGGGAATGAAATGCCATGATAGGTGCTGGGTTTCAAGACTAGAAGATCACATGTTACCATGGGTATTCCTTTGGTGTATGGGTTGGACTAGATGGACCACTGAGGTCTCTTCTAATCCTCAAATTCTAACTTTTCAGAAACACATCTATCACACAAACTGAGGTACACCTGAAACCAATGTCACAGCAGCTAAAAGTTTTTATTCCTTCCTATTTTGGGTAACTTTTGTAATTCTGAATTCCAAATGCCCTTTTTCTTTTAGATGTGTCAATATTAATAATTCACAGAATCTCAAGATGTTCTAGTGGGGAGACTTCATTCAATCTACTCCCCCACTCCATTCTTACTTCATGTTACAGATTGAAGAAACTGTGGCCCCGGAATGCTCAAATAGCTTCCCTACAGTCAGTCACACTACTAGTAAATGCTCAGAATCAGGATTTGATTCCCTCTCTCCTGACATTTTTGTAGAGTTCTCTTTCCACAGCACCATGCAGTTCTCATTTATCTCTGGAAGATCAGCTTTATTAGCATCAAATATTAAATAACAGACTGGCCTTCTCCAGACATCTTGACTTTCCTAGAACGCCTTAAGGATCTTGAGATTAGCTAAAATCATATGTTAGTGTCTAAAGCCAAGTTAAAATAACTTTTGGATTATATGCCCGCTAAATTTCAAACAGCAGAACTACTTTTCTGCCTCTTCTCGCACTCCAGTCCTATTCATCATGTAACATAGTGCTAGAAAGAGAGTATGTGATCAATAAATATTTATTTATTTGCTAACTGAGATTCTGTTTTGCTTACTCTAAACTACCACCAATCCTGGTATCTACCATGGCCTCCCTGTCCCCCTTTCCCACTGGTACAGTGAATGAATAATTTACTGTACTTTTTAAAAAATATATATCTGGTACATTGAGATTAAGTCATCCAAATCCTCTTAAATTTATATAATTTTATTTAATAATTATGTTTTAAAGTTTGAACATTTAAATAAATGGCAAACTATGTATCTAAGTAAATCCCATATTTTCTCAATGGCTCTTTGGAACCCATCATTCATGGGCAAGGCCTGAGAATATTGAATAACAGAAGAAATAAATGATGATCCTAATGAAAACCACATTCTGATTCCTGCTTTCCTGCTTGTGCAATTCCATATAAGAATTATAGAAGCCAAAAAAGCAACATGCACATTAGCTGTGGGTTGCTTAACTACATACACATAGCCTTGTAGGTCATGTGACTGTTTCCATCTTCTCCGTTAAACTAATGGTTCCTCAGAGCCCCAGGAGGCCACTCTTACACACACATAGAATTCTACAATTTGCCTGGAAAATAAAAAGTATCATGTTTCTGTGCCTATGAGCTAAAAAACTAATTTGCAAAGCTCAATGAAACCAAACCACCTCAGATGATGGAAAATATCCATTGTTTTAAAAAAAGGCAACACTGCAGGTAACTAAGCTGAGCTAAGTGGACAGTATTTTCCTCCCCTCTCACAAGATCATATAGCTGCGCTCTATGAATGGGCACTGATTTTCAAGTGACACATGGTTGCAAGCCTGACAATGGAAATTAAGTCTGCTATCATTTGGAGGGGACCGAGGCAGCATATTCATGACTTTCCAGAATCTTGGCAATAAGATTGTATGCTTCTCCTGCTCTCCTATTTCATTTTGTTATAAAGCAGTCAAAGATTTACAGTGAGGCTGAATTCAGAATGGTCAGGCTGTAAGCCTTTGGGTATTTTGGCAAAATCTGTCAAATGACTTCGATTTTTAAAAATTCACTTTTATAAATACGTGATTCTCCTCTCCTCCCCCAACAGAGTTCAGTGAAACTTTCAATGGGAAAAATCATTTTTATATTCCCTTTCTCACAAGGAAAAACAAGAACAAGAATCACTTTTTTTTTATCTCTTGTGATGCTCTTTAGTTTTACAAAGAGACTGTGTGGTACAATTTGGTGAAAAAATATGCTAGACTGGGTCAAAGACATGAATTCTGGTTTTTCCCTCTTGCCACTCACTAACTGCGTGGACTTTCTGATCTTCAGTTTTCTTTTTTGAAAAATGGGGATGATAACTATTTTCTCTTTCTCCACAATTCACCCTACTGCACCCCCACCTCACATATTTGTGAGAAGAATCCATGTACAAGGTATCCCAAAAGTCTTCATGTAGATTTAAACCTAAATAGTTTTAAAATATTGCACATAAAAATATAGGTGAAATCACTACACAAGGAGAAAGTGGGGTTGGTTTCTTTGCAATTATATTCTCACCATATCTACAATTTAAATAAAAATACTGAGTTTTCCAGAAATAATTACTAGATCCTCACCCTAAAACTGCCCTTGAGATCCATACCATTGCTTTCAGGACCATTAAGTATAAGTTCTCAAAATGGATGATACCTCCTAGGGGTGGGGGGGGGGGGGGCACTGGAATGATCCAAGAGGGTGGTAATAGCCTCAGGTGAAATTGAGGGGCATTGAATAAAAATAAGGGGGCAGTGAAAGCCCAAGGAAAGAAGAGAAGAAAATCTTGAAAAGAAAACATTCTTACATGTTTCATCTGCTGTGTAACAGAGTTAAAGTCATAGTGATTAAATTATTTTCCAAATAATTACACAAAAAAACAAGTTATAACTGATCAGTGGTCAAGTCCACCAACAAGTCTTAACAAGCAAGTGTTGTCAGGTGAGCACATCTCACATTGTCAGAAAGTCCAGCATGCACAGCAGAAATATGTGCATGTAATGGCTTGTTTACAATACAATACTATATGGTTACATGACCCAATATTGTGCCATCAAAATTTCAATGCAGGAAAAACACCCACAATTACAATAAATTATTAAATTTAAGAGGCATCTTTTTTTTAATTTTATGTTTTTTAAATGATGCAAATTTCAAAAAAAAATTAAAGAGTTAAAGGAAGTAGATCTTTGGGAGGTAGGGGTGAGTATCGTTTTTTAAAGGAAGTGGTAGGCCAAATAAGTCTGGGAACCTCTGATTTAGAGCAATAACCTCAGAGACCATCTACTCTACCCCCTTCCATTTTACAGATTAGGAAAGCAAGGCTCAGAGAGTATAAGCAACTTGTTCAAGGTCATTCAAGTAGTAAGTGACATAGGCAAGACTTGAATTGGGGTCCTTGACACCAAAGCCAGTGCTCTTCCGCCTCACTATTCCACACTGCCTCCCAAAAGCTTCTGAGGCTAAACTAACAACCACTTTGTATGGAGTCCAGAAGGACAGACCATTCATATAGCAAATCCTACTCCATGAGGGGAAAGTATGTTATAATGAAGCTCTAATGAAGACTATGAAATCTGGCCATTCAAACTGGAGTTGTCCTCAAGAACTTTCTGTTCTTTTCTAGTTATAGTCTTTTATTTCAGAATCTACCGGACAATAGGATTTTCCTATGACTTCAAACTTGCAGGGAAAGTGAGGGGAAAGACACGTTTGGCAAAAATATAAATACTTCGCCAGGGCTTTGCTACTTGATCATTAGTCTGATGTAGGAAATCTGTTTGTGGATGCTTCCATTTGCCCGTTTACTAGATGCTGATGAAAAGTCCTGTGATCTTAATTTCAGCAAAACTGCTACCGACATCAACTGACTCAAGAAAGGTTGCAAAATCAGGGCTATTATCTTGTGTTTATAACAAGTCTGTTACCATAGTAATAACTGTGATGTCACAAATTCAACACCACGGGCCAAATTCTGGCTCAGAGCAGAGGGGAAAAAAGTTAGCATAAGAAAAGAGATATAAACATATGTGGTTAAAATAGCGTCAATAATTGTGAGAACCACAAAAGGGCAGGGAGTTCCCCCATGTCCCAGGCAGTAGGAAGTGGAGGGTGGAGGAGGGGTGGCAGGATTCAGCCTGAGCATCTGTTCTGCAGCCACAAAAGTGACTGATATTCAACCCTCCTACATGCAGGTGTGCATGAAGAAGAGTAGAAATCAGAGGGAACATATCTGTGCGTTCCCAGTCATGGCCACTCCACTGGGCCAATGACCTGCCAAAAGTAGTGGATTTGAGCCAGAAAAAAAAGCACATTTTTGTCCATACAAAGCCCACTGGCACCCAGAAGACACAGCTTATCTGTGAGAGCAGCGTACTCTTAATTATATAGTTAGTGCTTGAGTCTCTTTGTGTCACCATAGAATCAGGTCTTCAGAAAAAAAAAGATCGTTCAGATATAGACATGCACACATAGACATGCAGTCATCAGAGAGCGTGGAAATATTGCGATAGGCTTTGTTACCCTCCTACTCTAGATGGACACTTCACAGGAAGACATTGGGAACTTAGTTAAAATATCACAGAGTCAATCTATGGTGGAGTGAAAAAAAAAAAAGATAAATTAAGCTCCAGTACAATAACTGTATTCCCAGAAGACCAAACATTTACCTCATCCCATTTTCCTTACCTTGGAAGGTAACAATAGGGAGAGGAAGAGGGAGAGGGATTATAACCTATATTTAATTGGTACAGGAAGCTCCCAGATGAGAAAATTACCTCTACCAAAGCAAAAGAGCAACTTCTCTAGAGTCTATAGCTTTAGAGAGTTGCCTAAAGCACTGAGAAGCTGTGATTTGTCAGTATATATCAAAAATGGTTGAATCTAAGATTCCCTCTCTTTGAGGCTGGTTTCCTATTCACCAGACCTTGATAACTCTAAAAAACGTAAAAATTATTATACTCAATGTGTCATTATGTTATATATTATATAATTACCTTATATAATATAATTATATAGCATATAACAAAATAATGGGATAGACCACATTTCTACAGTATTTTAAGGTCTGCAAAGTGCTTCTTTGAAGATAACCCTGTGAGGTAGGTAAGTCAAAAATTATTGTCTCCATTTTACAGATTAATAGACTGAGTCTCAAAGAGATGAAGAAACTTGACCAAGGTCAGCCAGTTAATTAGGATGTCACAAATATGATGTTAACTTATCTCCCATCTCCAAATTTAGCACTACTCTTCTTTAGGAATTGCAATCAATGCTAGCTTTTGGTCATTTCACTCCTACTCAGTTAACACACTTATTGTAACATGCCACCCCTATGTGTGGACAGAAAAGGGGTTTCTGATAATTTATGGATTTGATGTATCAAAGAATAGACTTCATATAGGAAAAAAAAACTAATGTCAAATCCCAGCAAGGCAGAACTAATCAAGGAGGTTTCTTCACCTTTGCTCACACACACACCCAGAATAGAATATTTGGCAAATTGTCATTAATATGTAGGGAGTCCTTATTAACTAATCATCAAATTTCACATCCTACTTATCCCTAATGCTATTATCTACACTCTGACATATCAAGCAGAGGTTTTAACACAGTCTTTGAACTTGCGGGTTTTTAAAACATACTTTGATAACTATTTCAGTATACTTGGTTTCCTTTGTAATTCTATGTATTGTATTTTATGCATTTAAAAATGTCATTCTGAGAAGGGATCCAAAGGCTTCACCAGACTGCCAAGTGGGTCCATGAATCAAAATAGGCTCTGTCAAGAGATCCTGACAGAAAGTACCCATCAAACTCTAGGAATCTTGACCCTGGAAACATTGACCCGATATCATGGGAATTTTCCTACTTTTGGCTCTGAATGAGTCAAACTAAAATACAAATCCCATCATTTCAGGTCCAGTAAGCTTTTTGCTGAAGAGCCAACTGGTTCTTTAACTCTTCGAAAGGAAAATATTTTGATCATTTTTCATACTCTGGTACCCCAGCCCTTGGTTGTATAGGTTCAGGGTTTAGCCATGATGGTACAAAGGCATATATAAAGACAGCCATCATGACCACACTTTTTCTTTTAAGGAATCATAAAAATTCTATGAGATGCTTTAAAAAAAAAAAAAAGCAAAAACACTTGTGTAGGGATATTCTGTTTCTCCCAACCTATCAGAATCCATGGGCTCCATTACAGGCCTCAATCTCTCTGCATATTCATTATATGAACTGATGTTAAACCAGTGCTGTGTGCCTGGATTCCATGCAACTTGCTAGGCAGGAAACACCGGAGCAAATTTTCTGGCATATTGCATCCAAGTGAGCCTCAACTCAATTCATTTTTAAGTTCCCATTTGCTCTCATGAGACACTGCAGGTCAATCAATTTGCACTTCAGTGCACAATTTTCTTTAAGTACAGCCTATGTACGGGATATCTGTTGGTCAGGATAGGGAAGAGGATTAGAGCCTAAACAAAGAAGAGGAAAAGATTTTTTAATTGTTATTATTGGAGCCACTCACCTAAGCCACTGTATACATGTTCAAAAACAAGTTCCAATTTTAGAAAATTAACCATTCCTTCCCTACCCCTACTTGGCCTATTCACAGTAGATTTTTGGTCTATTAGGAAGGAAATTTGGGCCCCACTCTATCACTGCACAAGCAGCCAAAAAAGAAGACAGAGAGAAAAGAAGTAAATATTATCTTAAGTGTAAATCACTTTATTTTTTAAACAAATATTCCTAACAAGTCCAGTCTTGTTATATGATAAAAAGCATAATGAATTGAGAGGTAGACTTGACATTAGAAAGATCAGGGTTTGAAACTTGCCTCCAACACTTCCTTGATGTATGACTGGGTGAATGATTCAACCTCTATGAGTCTTAGTTTTGGTTTTAGTCTTAGTTTCTTCGTCTGTAAAATGGAGATACTAGTAGCACCTGCCTCATAGGTTTATTGTGAAGACCAAATAGTAAAGTGAGTTTGTACTACATAAATATAAAATATTATTATTATTTCCTTTTTATAGGCAACTGGGATTAAGTGACTTGCCCAGGGTCACACAGCTAGTAAATGTCAAATGCCTAGGGCTGAATCTGAACTCAGGTTTTCCTGACTTCAGGGTCAAAGTTCTACCCACTACACCACCTAGTTACCCCTATAATATCATCAATGATGTGAATTTCTGGTGTGGATACTTCCTCCATCCATGCAAATTAGCCACACATCTGTAATTCAAAGTCTTAAAAAGTAGTCTGGAGCACTGGCAGGTTAAGTTATTTACTCATAGTCACAAAAACAGGTTTTTTTTTAAAATTTGACAGGTAAATGGATTCTGATTTTATATGTATGTGTATATACACACAAAGATCCTCAGTATCTAATCTTCTCTAAACATTAATATGAAATACTATTGAAACAATCAAAGTATCTATTGCCTACATCTATTTGAGGCAATGGTGTCAGCAATGAAAAGAAATAATACACTGAAAACCTACCTATAACCCATACTTGAAATTTTACATGTATACATATGTTGGTCATTTAGGGAAATTCATTCAAGCAGCTCTCTGCATTCTTTAGTTCTCTAGTAAAATTATAATGACTGCTGTTAGGACATAGGAAAATAAATACTGTCATGTGAATTCATTATTTATTGGTGTACAATACACCACCAACATAGCCAGGGTAGTAATAACACAGTTCACCTTGGTCCTAACATTTATAGTCTGTTACATACATTATGACGTAGAGCAAGAGTTCTTAACCTTTCTCCAGTCCATGGACTTAGAGGGGGAAGATTTATAGATTTTAGAGGGTCCATGAACTTGAATGGAGAAAAAAAATGAACTTTTACTTCAATATAATAGGTTTCCTTTGTAACCTTATGTATTTGATTTTAAAAATGTTATTCTGAGAAAAGGTCCATAGGTTTCATCAGGCTGCCAAAAGGGTCTGTAAAACAAAAAAGGTTAAGAACTCCCATACATAGTATTTTTCTTGGTAAAACATGTGTGCCACCTACATTACAGGACTGAATAATCATGCTAAGCCTACCATGCCAGTGCTTGATTTTGGTGTGAGAAATTTCTGGAAATGTAAGAGATTTGAGAATAGGAAAGAACTTTATTAAAACAATGAAAACAATCCCAAGAGTAACTAACAGTCCAGAAAGTGTTTTCCAAGAATTAAGAAGGTCACTATTAGGAATCTAGATGTCATGATCTGGCTTTGGGTAGATTTAAAAGAAAGAGAATACTCGGCCCAAGATCAACAGATCCTATGCATTCCTTTATGCAGAGAAATACTTAGACTCAGCACATTCCCAAAGGACCCTCAATGGGCAAGTACTTCCTTGCCCTGTGGCCAGTTCAACTCCATTTGGTTCTTTCTCGTCACTGAAAGTTTTGTGCATCCTGTTTCAAAATCATTATTTTTTTTTAAGTATTCTATTAACAAAAGGAAATCCATGATTTGCAACCAATAATATTAGAAGCCTTCTGTGAGATGAAAAGCCATGTAGTGCATGAGCCTGTAGTATATAACAAATTTGAACCAATATAATATTAATACTAAAAAAAAAAAAAAACCTAGTACTGATCTTCCTCATGCAACATTCATAACAATTAATATTACAGCCCTTCCCATGACTCAATTGACTATTTTAAAATTTACTGATAAGATGGCAGAATCAGGATAGCTTTCTATGAATCACTGTTATTTTTAAACACTACTAAAGATTTACCTGCTGGTGGCTTTATGAAAGGTGGTGGAATTAATGGTACAATAATGGGTACATTCCCATGATCCTTTGACCCTGCTGGTGAGTCAGTTAGTCCATTTCCCGTGGCAAGCCCTGGGTAGCCTGTGTTCATATTGTATGGTGAAATAACACTGTCCTCGGATAATTTTGACTTTGGCAAAGAATTTTCTGTAAAATAAAAAAAAATACATATATAGTATGGCAAAAAAAAAAGCACTTATTAATTGAACTAAAACTTTTTCTCTGGTCAGTATTTTCTCTGGTAGTATTGAAAAATAAAATATTATCAAAACTCCAGGGAACAATTCTACTCACATCACTACAAATTTCCATCTAGCTCATGTAAAATTGCCTTCATCCTTGCCATTTTATTCTGACATCAAAACTGATGAATTTAATATTGTAAAAACCTCCCTGAAACACTCAAAATTCAGATTTATTGAAGGTCAAACTAATCTCCCTGATGTGGTGTTTGTAGCACATCTCTCACATCACACTAGCCTATTTAAGCAAAGTTTTACAGGTTTTCCAAACACAGGATTATCACAATTCCAGAAGACTAATGATAAATGGTAGGCATAGTACTGACCTCTTGAGAGATGGGTGATGGACTCAAGATGCAAATATGACATATACTTTTTCAGAAATGGCCATGGCAAAAATTTGTCTTCTTGACTCAGTATATTTGTTACAAGGGTTTGGATTTTTTTCCAATAAGGGAAAAGTAAATCAATTTTTATTGACAATAATAAAATAAAAATTATAAATATATAATATCCAATATATTAGTTTTTTTAAATACCACTGTGTAATGACCTGGCTGAATTAAAAGGAAAAAAGCTCAGGAAGAAGTAGATGATCAGAATGAAAAAAAGGCTCATTGGATTATAGATTCAGAGTTGGTGGAACCTTGAAAGGTCATCTAGTACTGCCTCTTCATTTTATAGATGAAAAATTTTAAAGTCAGAACAGTCAGGTGACTTGCTCAAGGTTACACAGATAGTTGTGACCAGAGCCAGGATTTAAACTCTAGTCCTCCAACTTGAAATCCAGCCCCTTTTCTATTCTATCTTCCACATTTTCATAGAAACAAAATTATTTTTTTTAAAAAGGATGCTTATTTTATAAGTTTAATGGTATTTTAGGAAAATGAAATTAGTAACCTTTAACTGAGCAAGAACCGAAATTCTTAAATAATGAAGTTCCCAAAAATATCAAATAAAGGAAGTAAGCTGTTCATCCATTAAAAAAAAAAATCTTCCAGGCACTCACCCTTTGCCTCTCTCAGAGGAAAAGATTAATACCAAGTCCAGGTATTATATGAACTATTAGCTTATAGAATATAAATTCATGACTTGCATCTTTCTATTTACGGAGAAATTGATGATGCTATCTAGATAACATGATGTACACAATTTCATAGCAAGCTGAATATAAAATTTGTCACGTACATTCGATTCCACATGCCTGCAGGACAGCTCATTTACATTCTATTTGTTGTCATGTAAGAAGAAAATGTATTACCTTGGAGACTGGAAATAAAATATTTGAAAAGGTAGTTTATACTGACAGGATTTTCAGTGGAATACAAATACTGATCAAATTATCAATAACAACATGCAATTAGCTTCATAAATGGTTTGCGAATATCCCTAAAGAGTGTGGTGGATTATTGTTTGTTGTTTGTCTTGAGGGAGGATTTTTCTACCATCTCTACCTAGATAATCTTCCTGAATATGGCATTCAGGAATCCCCATATCAACACCCAATACAGTAGAGTTGTAGGTTTCCTTAATGAGGCTCCAAGCACAGCTGACCATTCATAAGACCACAGGATGGGCCATTGTACCATGAAAAGCTGCCATCATTTCTCCTCTATTCCTCAGCTTTGACGGAATGCTTGTTGGATAAGTTAAGAGCTAGGCATTTGCTGCACTTTGAATCTATGTCATTCCTCTTCTCATCCTAGCTACAATTCCCTATCTATCAAGTCTGGCTGAAGAATTAAAAGACAGAAATGGACCGGAAAAGAATTAAATACCTATTGTTTAAGAATGGGAATAATTTTCATGAACAATACAAGATCTAGGAATGTTATTCACAACCAGAACTCAACTAACCCTTGTTTCCAATATTTCTCCATATTAGTACTCCCATGGTTGGGAGGGAAAGGAAGGAAAGAGGAGGGAAAACCATTTCCATAGTTATATCAATTCTCATTTATATTTTGATGATTCAGCTTGGACATTTTACTTAACAGAAAAACTTATTTCCAGGACTTTTTTAATAATGAAAGGGCTCAGGAGTCCAAAAGTAGTAATCAATATTTTTTCCTTTCATTGTTTTTTTGGCAGAATCCTAAAACCTTGAATATATAAGCTTTGTCTGGCTCTGCCATAATATTACTATTAACTATAATAGTAAGTTCTTATTTGTTTTATATTTCACTCTCATATTCTATTGGATCCTGCTTATGGAAAAGCCCTGTTGGAGTTGTACATTTAAATCAGGCATTGGAATAGTCTACAAAGCAGGAATCCCATTGCAACTCCATTCTGGCAAGTTGAGATAGTTCATCCTTCTTTGCATGAACAAAGGAAAATTAAATGTCATTACCTTTGAGAACAGAAATGTGCTGCCGGCTCTCCCCATCTGTAGGGTAGTTCCTGAATTCAATATCCTCGCCATCTTTCAATTCAACCTTATCATAACCATACCAACCAAGAAGTTCATTCATGGTGTTTTCAGCAAAGTTCTGAAAGAGAAGAATTGCCTGCTTATTTAGGTAATCAATAATCATTTTGGAAAGAATGCATAAATCGAAATCTATTTGCACTGTGCCAAGAACTACTAGCAGTGTCCCATCCCCTCCAGACTCGTGTTCTTTTTCAAGTCATGTATAAAACATATGATACATTTAAATCCCACAATGCCCTGTGCAATTATGATACACCTTCAAACTTTTCTAATTTAAAGAAAATAATAAAAGAGGAATTTATCTTTTTTGCTTATGGAGAGGTCATATTTTTAGCCTATTTTCATTAACAAAATTTATGTAATATGCTTCTATAAAAATATTGAAAAGTGAAACATAAACTAGATGAGGACAAAAGATTTCCTTATGAAAACAATTAATTAGTTTTTTCAGAACTACAGATTCATTTAAATTGGAGTAGCTTTCTAAGTCAAATGTGGATTCTTAACACGAATGCCTTGGATCAAGTAAAATCTCAATAAAGAAATATTTTCTTCATTGTCAATATGTAAAGTAAGACAAGTAACAAAACAAGCTTTCTTTTTCATTTTTCATTGAGTGGGAGGAGCTTTTTAAACCTTATACTCCTTTATTGGTTTACATACATAAAATTAAAATTTAGACTTCCAGAAATATTAATTTTATTGACTATATTTTCATGCTGCACAAACCCAAGGTCAGTTGGATTATCTCCTATTGCTTCATAATTCAGTTCAATTCAACAAACATTTCTTAAGCACCTACCACATGCCAGATATTGTTCTAGGTGCCCTTATGAAATGTAGATATCCTTAAAGTTAACCAGCAACAAATTTTATAATCATTATAGAATTGATTTTTCAAATTCATGCTATTAGTCAAGCAAATCTAAAATTTTACAGTCTTAGAAACTGTAAATTTCAAAACAAAATGTAAAATAGTGTGTTCTGATATTCTTTTGTGATGTGACGGATAAGTACATGATGATATAAATAAGATACCTGGCTTCATTGCCACAAACTACCACTTTAAATTTTCCTTTTAGTTCAAATGCCCTTGGATTCTGCTATGCAGAAATTAGAATTTCAGAATTACATTTTAATTTGGAATTTCTGTGCCTGAAATAATGTACTAAGGTTTTAACCAAGGGTATTCTGGTAAATATTTAGCAGCCAGCTTGGGGAAGAAAGAGGATATACACATGACCCACTTTTAAATTTAATCTGCATTATTAACATTTTCCATCATTTTTAAGTCTATATATCAACAAACAATATATCACTCTCTGATTTACACAATTTACTGATTTCTGGTATAAAAGTTTGCACAACAAATTTAACAGTTGGTTCTCAGAGCCAGTACAGGCTGGCTCCACTGCATCATTGATTCTACCTCTAAGGTGCTAAGACAACATGAGTGTTTTAGGTTTTCTTGAATTCCATGTCTTTAGATTTCAACTGGGATTGTATATAAATGAAAAGCTATTTCACTACTGATTCTGCAAAAACAAACCTGGCATTTCAAACCACCCACAGGATTTTAGACCCTTTCTTTAGAGATCTAACTGAGTCAAACTATGATTCAATCACATGCCAGTAAGTTAAAAAAAAAAAAAGAAAAAAAGAAAGAAATACACAGCATCCAACCAGCCAACATTGCTCCTACAAGAGGTTTACTCTCTTTGATGGCTGATCATTTCTACATTCTATTAATTAATTCACAAATAAGGTATGAACAATAAGAAGAATAAACCTGATAACTTCAAGAATACCTCCCCTGAGGAAATTTGTACTAAATATTTCTCTATTAAATCAGAAAAGTATTTCTTTGAGATGTTATTCTCCTTTATTATCTCACTTCTTTCACTCAACTTAGTGTCTGACTCGAGAATAAGAAGTAATGTTGCTGACCTAAGCTCACATTTTACAAGTCTCTCTCCCATCAGACAGGGAGTCAAAACTTAAATCACTAAGACATATTAAGAAATGGGAAACTTGTCTTCCAACGATTTTTAAAGATTCTTATAGTCTTCTCAAAGTAAATAAAAGTCATCAAGTTGCTCTTAGCCTGTCTGCTGTGGTATTGTGATTAAAGTAAAGCACAAAACACTGGGTCCAAACTTTTTCGAATAATGTCCACCATGGCTAACTGAAAGGGGAATGAGGCTGCCTTAGGAAATAGTGGTTCTCTCCTCACGAAAAGACTTCAGACATAGACCACATGCCAAGCATGTTGTAGAAGGAATTCTGGTTCAGATATGGGTTGGACTACATGGTATCTCAGTTTTCTTCCAACTTTAAAACTTTTCATTTCTGTAATTATATGTGGATGTCTGAGCATCCCTCCCTCCTCTGACCCAACCCAACCAATCAGTGAGCATTTCTCTTCATTTCTACCAATAGCACTTAATTATAGATTTTCTTATGCATTTATCATATTCTAATTTGCATTCCATTAATTTTTGTGCATATCTTGTCACTCCAACTAGATTTCAAGTTCTCTGTATATTCACCTCTACCAAGTATAATGCCTTGAAGGCAGTTCACATTTAATGATTACTTGTTGAACCCAATTCAATTCAAATGCACACTGCATCATAGATGCTTCATAATTGTAGAATGAATGGATGAATGAACTTTGCCACAGTTTATGGCTCCATCTAACTTCTGCAGTGGATGTATAATGCATGATACATGATTTATAGATCTGTCTTCTCTTACCAAAGAATACAAGGTACAAACCCACTCATTTTTTCAGATCCATATTTTGCAGAATATAATTCAGGATTTTTGTGATACATGGAACTTAATCTGTATTTTTTATCCCAGGTTTTTACCATTTTATTAGTTTAATTGTGGCTCTCAGATACTATAGTTTGGTTTGCAAACCAATTGACTTCATAGAGTATTTAATATGAATTTACATTTTTTCATGATTTTCAATTAACTATTAAAAAAAAATCTTTTTACCCTAATCAGGAAGATAGTGAAATTGATATGTGAGGCAGGAAGACAGCAGCTGTTACTAATAATGTTAATGAAGTCACCAGCCCCAATTGTACTCTGAAGCTGCCTGCAGGCAACAGAAGAATGCAAGGAAAGCATGGGCTTCTTAGTTAATGTCATGCTGGCCTGATATACTATAGGGATAAAGCTGGGCTTTGTGGAAAAGAAGTTGGCAAGGGAGTCAGGTGAGACCTTTCCATGGCAAAATAGTTCATCTCCAGAGACATTCGTTAGCTCAATAGTTTCCCTGTATATCGACATTTGTATTCCCTTGTGTTCCATGGATCCCTAAGGAAAAGTCCTGCTCATCGGATTGTGCTACCAACTGCTTGAGGCTACAGACACAGCATCTGCTAAAGGACTATGCAGTGATGACTCCTTGTCACAAAATTGGTGACTGTTAAATCCTTGACAACACCTTCTGAAGCCTTCCTCAATTTTCCTGGGCCTGTTTAAGTCAGAGAAAGCAAGCCCCTGGCAGAAAGAGATTAGGGTACCAGGTTACAACAGAGCACCTCCTCCCTCTTCTTAACTTTGCCACTTCAAAGCCTCAAAGGCATTATGGATGAGAATGAGAGAGATACTGCTCTTTCCCGGTTCTCTTCCTACTTGTCTAACAATTCCTTCTCAATCTCTGTCACTTTGAGAATCAGTTGATCATGAGAATCAATATCCTGCCTGCTAACTACTGATGTTCTCCAAGATTTTGTTGTTGGCCTTCTCCTCTCCTCTCTGTACACACACTCGTGGTGACTTCATTAGTGTCCACGGGTATAGGTATCATGTCTATGTAGATTTCTCATTATATATACATATACATATATATATATATATATATATATATATATATATATATATATATATATATATCCAGCCCCAATATTTCCTGGGAGCTTCAGCCCCCCATTACCTATTGCATTTATAACTAGATATCTTGGAGGTACCTTAAATATATGTACAAAACTGATCTTATTACCTTTCCCCTATGTCCATCCCTCTTTCAAACTTCTATTTCTGTCAAAGGTACCACAAAAATTCTTTTCCTAGGTTTGTAACCTTGATACCACATATCTAATCAGTTGCCAGACCATATTGTTTCTAGCTGTACAACATCTTATCTCTCTATGCACATAAATCACAACGTTAGTGCAGGCCCTTCTCACCTTTTACCTAGATTATTTGTAACTGCTTTCCCTTGCTGAAATTTTCCCCACTCCATCCATCCTCACACTTCTGTCAATGTGATTTTCCTTCATAATGTCATTCCCCTACTCAATACAACTCTCAGTCCCCAGTGAGGTTCCCTGTTGCCTCTGGGACAAAAATAGATTTTAAAGACCTTTATAACTTGGCCTCAACCTATCTTTCCAGCTTCATTATACATCATTCTTCCTTCTACACTACAATCCAACCAATCTGGACCTTCTTTCTGTTTCTGACACATGACAACTCCATCTCCCATGTCTGTGTGACTTTGTATCTGCTGACCTCAATGTCTGGAATATATTAACTTGGAAGTTCTACTTCACGGAATCACTTTTAAAGAGATTGTTTCATTCTTTTTATTTGTATCCCAAGCACTTAGCACAGTGCCTGGCACACAGTAAGCATTTAATAAGTGTTTATCAATTTATTGATTGGTTTCTCTATAGCCTTCAGTACAATAGCACTACTACTTCTAAGTCTTCCATTTTTAAAAGTCTATACTCCAAATGCAGTAAGAAGAAACACCAGTCTTCTAGGGTCAGTGTGGTCCAGTCTTTAAGATCCAGTCATGGATCTTCTGAACATACCCTCAAGTGAAGATGGCTAGAGATGGGAAGGCAGGGAGAAGAAAGAGGAATAATCTAGATTGAACAGTTACTCCGAGGGAAGGAAAAGCCCACCAGTGGAGAGTTATCATCACATTAAGATACGATTTGGATTATTTGGGCTATCACCCAAACAGAATATAGTTTCAGGGATTCTGACAAGGTAAATACGCTTTGATATCTTATAAAAGTAAATTCAACCAGCTGAGGATATTTTGGGTTGGGAGGAGGTAGTGCTGCTGAGAGTATTCAGAAAGGCCTAAACAAAGTCTTAAATGAATATTCAGAAGGGCTTCTTGTGTCTGAGAATCTTGTGGACTTAACCGGTATGACAGGTCATCATCATAGCATAAATATGGCAGTCCAGTCATTCTGACCTTAGTAACATCTCTAATATATACCCCCTTCTCTCCTCTGACATTGTCATCACACTGGTAAAGGCCCTCTTCACCTCACGCCTGAACTACTTCAATAGCCTACTGTTTGGTTGGCCTGGCTCAAGTCTCTCTTCTAGTCCATTCTCCACTCCACTTCTTCCTAAAATGCAAGCCTAACCATGTCACTCTCATGCTCAATAAATTCCAGTAGCTCCCTGTTTCCCCCAGAATCAAATATAAAATCCTCTGTTTGGCATTCCAAGTTCTTCATGATCTGGCCCCCACATTTTTTCAGTCTTCTTACACCTTACACCCCACCATATATTCTGCAATCCAGTGACACTGGCCTCCTTGCAATTTCCTGCTGAATCAGGGTGTTTTCACCGGCTGTCCCTCATTCCTGGAATGTTCTCCCTTCTTATCTCTGTCTCTTGGCTTCCTTCAAGACCCAGCTAAAATCCTACCTTCTACAAGAAGCTTTTGTGGGGTCCTTTAATTCTTTCTTCACTTAATTATCTCTAATTTATCCTGTATATAGCATGTTTGCCAAGTTTTTTTCCTTTTATCTTCCCTACTATAATGTAAGTTCTTTGAGAGCAGGGACTGTCTTTTGCCTTTCTTTGTGTCCCCAGAACTTAGCACAATGACTAGGATACAGTAGGATCTTAATCAATATTTATTGACTGATTATTAACTAGTAAGGGTTCAAAAGGAGAAATATAAATGTTTCTATATATAGATACTGAGGGAATTTGTTTTGCTTGACTATCCATATTTTTTTCCAAGAAATGTATTTTTGTGGGTTTTTCTCCCCATCAGGTAGGGACAGTAGATTTCTCTTTCTTTTTAAAATAGAGAAGTAGTAGGTTGTTACAGATGTGAAATGTTATGTGCACTTTCAAATGAGGTCATTATATTATTATTTTTAAACTAGTTTATTTTGCTACAAAAGACCTCTCACAAAATGGGAGTAATCTGTAAATGTTTGTAACATGAAACAAAACACCTCAATAAAACTAAGAGAGACAGAGACAGTGGGAGAGGGAGAGAGAGAGGTAAGAAGGAAGAAAGGTAGGAAGGAAGGAGACTTGTAGGTTAGGATGCACTGAAGTCAATCAAAAATGCAGAACCCCTAATTTAGGAGAAGGCAGTGGACTATACCAACATAATTGGCAAGACCTTTGTAGTCTCTAATGATAACCTATCACAGGATCAGTGGTACGTTTATCCCTGACCATGACTAGAGCTTGAAGACTAGACCACAGTGACCCTAGGAAAACAGTGTTTCTTGTTACTACCTTGGAGTATACATTCTTAAAATGGAAGGCTTAAAAGTAGTAGTGCTACTGTACTGCAGGCTATAAGGAAACCAATCAACAAATAGGTAAACATTTATTAAGTGCTTACTGTGTGCCAGGCACTATGCTAAGTGGTGGGGATACAAATAAAAAGAATCAAACATATACCAGGGGTATGTGATGAGATAGGGGCACCCTTCTTCCTCAAGAAAGGGAAAGGAAGAGGGACCAGTCTTTTTTTATTTTTTTTACTTTTTAATGTTTAACAATCACTGCCATACAATTGCGATTTTATCCCCCCCACCTTCCCCCCACTACCCCCCTCCCTCCCCACAACCTCATACAATTCTGTATAGATTCTACATATACTTTCCTATTGAGTATATTTTCACTATAGTCATGCTATGTAGTCAGACTAAGATAAATGAAAGAAATCGTATAACAAATCAGAACATGATACACAAACACATACACATACACAAACATGATCTGCTACATTATGTGAGTGACTTCCATATTTCTCTCTCTGAGTGTGGAAGGCATTTTGCCTTGAGAACCACCTTTGGGATTTTTTTTTTTTTATAAGAAGTTTTTGCGTTATTACAAAATTCCAAGTCTACCAGAAAAAACTCTCACGCACTGTGGTCGTTGCTGTGCATAAAGTTCTCCTGGTTCTGCTCCTTTCACTCAGCATCAGGTCATATAAGTCCTTCCAGGCCTCTCTGAAGTCTTCTTGTTCATCATTTCTTATGGCACAATAGTACTCCATTACATTCATATACCATAATTTATTCAGCCATTCCCCAATTGATGGACATCCCCTTGACTTCCAGTTTTTGGCAACTACATAGAGTGCTGCTATAAATATTTTTGTACATGTGGGACCCTTTCCCATTTTTATGATCTCTTGGGGATACAGTCCTAGTAGCGATATTGCTAGGTCAAAGGGTATGCACATTTTTGTAGGGACCAGTCTTAAAGAAAGAATATTGTTACTACAATCAGAAAAGCAAGGCAGTTGATCTGTGGAATAGGAGGGCAGCATCTGCAACTATTAGCTCTAACAAGCACATTTCAGGCCTCTTCTGCTCTAAGGCTGCTTGGAGGCAGTAGACAAAAGTAAGTATAATCCTGGTCTGGAATGGTGATAGCTATGGTGATAGCACTATGCATTTTCCAAGGAAGACAAGCAAGACAGATCTTCTAACACAACAGCAGGACCGTGGATATATGGATGACTTTCCCTGAGTCCCTGTCTGTATCTTTGTACTATCTTACATCATAAGTCCCTGAAGAAAATCTTAGATTTGAGTTGAACTGCAGACTACTTGGGTTCTCAATTGAGCCACCAACAAGTGTTAAGCACACTGAGTTAGGCACTAGGGATCCAAATACAATGAATTTAACAATCTCTATTTATAGGGAATTTATGTTATAATGGAGAGGACATTACATTGCAATGGATGGGATATATAAGTACATCTAATAAACAGAACAAGAATGAATGCAAAGTTGTTTACTACAAGATAATTTGGAGGGGACAGTCATAGCAGTTAGGGCAAAAGACTAGGGAAGAATTTATGTCAAAGTGGTGCTTGAGATGTCTTGAAGGAGGAGAGGAAGGCAGAGCTGAGGAGGTAATAATATATCAAAGGGCAAGACAGTGATAACCTATCAGATCTTTGGTAAATTTATCCTTGATCAAGACCTTTCGAGCCCTTCCCTAATTTCTTGGGCAGAGCTATGTCAAAGGTAATGAGACCTCTGCAGTCCATGATGATGGGACCCTAGCAATGCCGATGGAAGCAAGGCATTGTATTTAAGGCTGAACATTCCCTCATATCATAAAACACAAAAACACATACCTCTAAATGTTTCAACATGGAAACCATAAATCTGGAAGTAAAAAAGTAAGCTTGATAAAACAAGGTGAGCTAAGTGTATAGTATTGAAGCTGGTTGTAATCACACTCAGATATGCTGCACATAATGAAGAAAGACCCAAGCCCAGACCTTCTGCATTTTCCTAGCAGGAGCTTCAACTCTTGGTTCTGAATGGGCCTTATACTAAACTGAACCAAAGCAAGAAAATACATTCTTGAAATCTGTTGGTCCTCAAGGTTGAAACTCAGCAAGCAAAATAATAATAATAGCTAAATGGGAGTTTTATGGTTTACCAAGTATTTTCCTTACGACAGTACTGTGAGATAGGTATTTTAGGAATTAGCTATCACCAGGTATATGATATATTCTAGGGTTTCTATATGAAAAAATGGATTTAAATACAGAAAGTGATATTTAGGCTCAACATAAGGAATCACCACTTAAATAATAATAAAAACAAGTTATTGTGCCAAGAGAGATTACAGAATTTGCTTCCCTATGACACATACACCACTCTACTTTGTATGGCTTACATCCAACTCATTTAAGTCAACACATAATGTTTGATGGCAAACCTAATGTACAGAATCCTATGCTGAGTTCTATGAAAGACTCATAGATAAATAAGACAGAATCCCTACCTTCAATCAGCTTAGCATCTAGTAGAGGAAAACAAGCATATAAATAACTGTACTAAGGCAGAATATGATGTGTTGTAAAAGGTAAAAAGAACAATAGGGGTTCACAGAAAGGAATGTTAAAAACCTGCTTACAGGGAATGAAGGAAGTCTTTTCAGAGAAGATAACTTTTGAGTTTGACCCTAAATGATGGGTAGGTTTACAAACTGGGAGAAGGGACTCTAGGAAAAAGGAACAAAAAGCAGAGACAGGAAAGCATAGGCTGTATATCAAGGAAACAGAACAATCTAATTTGTCTGGAGTATCCCTGCAAGAATGAAAGTAGTAAGAAATATGTCTGTAAAGATAGGATATTGCTAGATTGTGCAGGTCCTTGAATGCACTGAATTGCACTTGACTGCTGAATTTTACTTTCTTTTTAAGGCAATGAAAAGTCTTTGAAGACTTTTGATTGGGGCAGTGACATAATGTAAGGCAGGATTAAATGACTTCCTGAAGTCCTTTCCATCTCTAAAATTCTATGAAATTAAAGGATGCCATAGCTCTTCCATAGAATCAGAAGCATTCCTGATAAACCCTTTAAGAAATGCCTACTTATACTGGGCAATCTAACCCCACAGTCACCAGCATGCTCCATGAAGATATAGAAATGTCCATCTAACACTGAATTCTGAAGGTGCAGATGTATAGATTCATAGGATAGCTGAAATACAGGAGGATTAACCAATACTTGGGAGAAAATCTTGGACTTCATTGTCACTAAAAGAAGATCTAGAAAATATTGATAATTATCTATCCATATCAATCCATATACCTATATCTCTATAAAATCTGAGTAGTCCTTAAAAATTGTCTCATTTGGAGAGCCTATCCTTTCTTGCAACAGGCTGTCTCTGTTCTAGAAATGCTTTCTCCTCCATTCTAGAATTCGTTCACTTCTCCATAACCTTCTATACCTGAAACTTCTCTGCCCCAATCAACCTCACTAATTGGTGCCTCCCTCCATGTAACATTAGAGGGAGTAAATTATTCTATAGTACCTGAAGAAGATGCTCACCCTCCCTATAAAATGCCTGGCCTCAGTGTCTTTGACTACTGTTCTAGGAAGTGATATGGTCTACTATATTTCAGTAAATGTCAATACTCTATCACAGGTTATCAGAGGAACATAGCTTTAGAGAATTAGAAGCCAAGTGGTCCAACTCCCTCATTTTACAGATGAGGATACTGAGGCACAGACAGCCTAAATGATTTGTGTAGGATCATACAGCCAATATCTTAAATAATATTGGAACCTAGGTCTGCCTGTCTTCAAGTCCAGTCCCCTGTCCACTACATTATGCTGCCTCAGTTTGGAGATGATGACTTACAGCTCCATGTCATTGATGCCCTGAAGGAGGAGATAAGACCTTAGCCAACTCTCAGACAGAACCTGGGGGCACTCAAACCAAAGAATAGCCTCTCCAAGGATCACTTTCTTCCTCCTCTTCCCATGGTGCATAGATGTCCAATGGCCATTTGGGTTTCAGCTTTCCCTTGTTGCCTCTGACTTTCCCCTGAGGTTCCCATGCCCAGGTGTCCCCTGAATCCACAACGCTTCTTTTGTGTGAGGTAAAATCCAAGCATTAAAAGGGCTATTGGTATCAGAATTTTAGACTTTTTTCCAAATGTTTCTAAATCCCCAAAACAGATTGGGATGATATTTATCAAGACCAACATATGTATCAAGGGAATCTGTGATAAAGTTATGGGAAGGGAATAGACAGTCTTTTCCAAACAATATTTTATAGGAGATCACACCTTCACGGTTACACAATTGACTGAAAGGTCCAGAGAATACAAGATCCCACTGTGTTTATTTTTTGTTGACTACATAAAAACATTTGATTCAGTAGAACAAAATGTTGCCTTAAAAGATCTCCCCTAACAAGATATTCTCCAGGTTTTTTTAAAATCATATAAAATTCCTGGAAGGATGTAACAATAGAAATAACTTTGTTGGACAAAATGATTCTTAATATCAAATAAAGCATACTTTCTACTACAACTGTAAAGGAAGAGACTGAGCACAAAAGGAAAAGTCCTACCAAAATATTTACAGCAGACATCTTTCGTGGTAGCAAGGAGTTGTTCAAAGAGTAGATGGCCTTTGATTGATACATAAATGTAATGGAATATTACTGATTCTATAAGAAATGACAAATATGATAAATGCAGAAACACATAGAAACATATGAACTGCTGCAAAATGAAGTAAGCAGAACCAGGAGAACAATATATAATACAACAAAGTAAATCAAAAGAATAATAACAAAACAATTTAAATTAAATGCTGAAAAATTATAATGACCAAACGACCTCAACGAAAAAACTAAGCCTCACTTCTTCATAGGGATGAGGGACCATGGGCATGGAATGATGCATGGGCCAGATTTTTTTTAATATGTAGGTTGGTTTTACTGATTTTTTTTCCCTCTTTTTTACTCTTTACCTTAAAGGATAGGTCTCTGGGAAAGGCAATGGCAGGAGAGATACAGTGGGAGAGGAAGGCAATGTGAAGACAAAAGATATCAATAAAATCACTTTTTTAAAGAAAGCGTGGAATCCAAATCAAAATGGGATTCCCTGGAGAGGGTAACATTCTCCAAATGCTCCTGTTTACGGATGACATTGTTCACATTCCATTAAGCCCCAGAACATTGAAGAATCTCTTCAATGAGATCTAAAATCAGTTAAAAGTGTTTGACCTAACTGTGTGCAGGAAAAGTAAAGTGGATGAAGAACAGCTATTGTTCAGACTATGCTGTATAGATGGACAGCCTTATAGAGCACATCCAGCAGTATATGTGTATGGAGGTATAATTTGTGCTGATTCTGTGACAGGATCACACACACACACACACACAGCAGCCACTAAAGACAGAAAATGAACTGGGCCCAGAATTGAATAGAAGTAGGTGAACAGGTGAGATTGCCTTTGGAAAATTACACAGTGCTTTTAATGATCCTGAGCTACTTCCTGAAACAGAGTCCCATCTTTTTAACATCAATATTCTTCCAATGTTTTACATGATTGCACATGTATAACCTATATCTGATTGAGTACTATCTCAGGGAGTGGAGGAGGGGACAGAGGAAGGGAGGAATTTGAAACTTGAAACATTTAAAAATATGAAAAATTGTTTTAACAGGTAATTAGGGGGGAAATATGTGTACTAAAAAAATATTCTTCTAGTGATGCTGTATGGCTACAAGCCATGGAATATGACAGTCTCTAAATAATCAAAGATATAGGTTATTCAAAGAACAAGGGAGAGGAACACTGGGGTTGCAACATATTACCACCAATGAACTTGTCAGGAAAGTGGTATAAAAAGATCTCAGTGGAGAGATACATGAACCGGAAAAGGAAAGGTGCCCACCATAGAATTCAAGTGCAGAATAACTATATAGTCTACAAATGCCCCATAGGAATCCACCAAGTAGGTAGGTAGGTAGGCCATGTACATATTGCATGGGATTCATGGGAAGATAGTATAAAAAGAGGATGATGCAATCAGCACCATTCGTGGAAAACACATTGATGAGATCAGAGATCCATTGAAGTATCAGTGTCAGAAATGAAATATTTCTTAAAAGAATGTTATTGTACTTTATATCTGTATAGCAGATGAGATCATATTTGTAAAGCACTCAACACAGTGCCTGGCACACAGTGGGCACTATTTTATCCCCTCCTTAAACTGTGGGTCTCGACCCCATATGGAGTTGCAAAAAATTTAGCAACAGTAAAAGGTTTCTGAACATGCAACAACCAAAAATTAATTAAAAATCAAACACATAATGAATCCTAGGTGTTTCTGGAAGTCCTGGCCCATCTTGCATCCTGCAGCTCCACTGTAGCCTCAGTATGCCAAAATTCAAAAAGGGGTTACAAGTGGAAAAAGTTTGAGAAGCCTTATTCTAAAGCACTTAGCCCTGTACCTGATAGTAATATAAATATAAACCAGTGGACTGGTTTACCATTTCCTTCTCCAGCTCATCTTATAGATGAGGTAATTGAGGCAAACAGGGTTAAGTGACTTGACCAGGGTCACACAGTTAGTAAGTGTCTAAAACTGGATTTGAACTCAGGTCTTAGTAAATAAGACTGAATAAATAAATAGTAAATAAAGTAGTAAATAAATGCTTGTTTCCTTCCTTCTTTCTTCCCTTCTCTCCTTCCTTTCTTGTATCCTTTCTTTTTTCTTGTTTTCTTCTCTCCTTCCTAATTTCCTTTTAAGTTTTAAAAAGTCCATTCTCATGTATGATCACATTTGATCCTTACAATAAACTTTGAGGTAGGCACAGCAAGTGGAGTTATGTTTCTTCAGTTAAGAAAACTAAGGCTCAGAGAGCTCAAACAGCTTGCATGAAAGGTCACAGCAAGTTAGTGTCAAAGCCAGGACTAACACCCAGATCTATGAACTTCTATCACGCTGGCTTCTCCATTGTATCACACTGTACAACACAGTTCAAATATATGCTTAGTCCCTTATGATAGCATACGTAATAATTCAAATTTATATTGAGTTTTAAGCTTTGAAAAATACTTTACGTGTACTGTTATTCTATTCTATTTGGGCAACTAGTTGGCACACCGGGCAAGGAATCAGAAAGACCTGAACTCAAATCCAACCTAAGATACTTACTGTGTGACCCTGGGCAAGTCACATAACCCTGTTTGCCTCAGTTGCCTCATCTAGAAGATGAGCTGGAGAAGGAAATGGTAAACCACGCCAGTATCTTTTCAAAGCAAATTCCAAATGGGGTCACAAAAAGTTGGACACAATAGGAAAACAACTAAGCAACAAATGCAGAGCCTCCCATGTGATCAGTGGCTAGAAGACCCAAAGGGGTAGGTGTTATAAAGGATAAATATCACTAGAATGTTCTTATTATAGACACGAAGTTAATTCTCAAATCAGGATATGTCTATCATTGGACTTACCCTGTTTTCAATTTTATTTATACTTAGTACCCATTCTATTAAGTAATTGCTTTGCTGACAATATCGAATACTCACTATACCTAATCTTCTTAATTGTGATTTGTTGATATCATAATTCCATCTGCTTATTTTGGAACTCAAACTACTTAGTCAGCACACTATATTCAGATTTCTATCTCCATCCCCAGCTCCAGGTAAACTCTAAGAGAGAATAAACCAAGCATAAGTCTGAAGGAGTATGAAAGATGATTGTTAAATTTTTTCATGTGAGCACTTAAACTTCAGAAATTGGCAAGTGCTACAAATCTGGACTCAATTTATTGTTTTGTTCATTGTCTGGACTTAAGAAGGTGATAGAGAACATGTTGATCATGTAGGTTAAACTTTAAAAGTATCATGTTGTTGAAGATCTGGTTGTTAAATATATACCAGCACACTGCTGACAATAAGGAAAAAAGAGACAGGAAAGAAAAATGCCCAGCTATCCAGTTCTTCCTATGCTGGGTTTTCATAACTGATATTTTTGTTTCTTTTTTTTTAAAGTTAATTTCCAGGATGTCAAATATCATATATACAAATGTAAATACTGTGTACTTTAAAAAGCACAGTATGAATTAATTTTACATTATCCATCCTGCTATTTGCTTCTGTATGGATAGATAATTGAGAATGTATAGCACTTTGAAAATAATAATTACTAATCTCAAAATACATCTGCAATGCATATACAAAATCTTCAAGATGGTAGCCTCCTAATTGACCTCCTCACTTCTAGTCTCTGTCTTCTCCAATACATCATCTACTTAACTGCCAAAATCACCTTTTTCTTAAGGCAACGATCTGACCAAATCATTCCCATACTCAAAACCTTCAGAAACCTCTGAAGATTGCCTCTGAGATAAAATACAAATACTAAATCCAGCATTTAAGGTCTTCTATACTCTGACTTCTGCTTAACTTTCCAGCCTTAATACCACCTCCTTTGAGAACTCCATATTCCCAACCAACCAAATCATTAGTTATTTCCTGAATTCAACATTCTAGCTTCTACCTCCATGTATTTACACAGGAAGTCCCCTACACCTTTTATTTTTGCCTTTACATCACCAATACGTAACATACTACCTGGTACATGGTAGGTCAAATTTAATTAATAGATCATTATTTTTGACAATACCTCCTCCAGGATGTCTTTCTTCATCATCTCCCCTTAGTTTTCTGTCACTTCACAGGGACTTACACAGTATTTCCCATATTTCTCCTGTTTGTATTGGTCCAGCTAGGTGGCACAGTGGATAGAGCTCTATGCCTGAAGTCAGGAAGATTCATCTTCCTGAATTCAAATCTGGCCTTAGACACTTATTAGCTATGTGACCCTGAGCAAGTCACTTAATTTTTTGCCTCAGTTTCCTTATCTGTACAAGGAACTGAAGAAGGAAATGGTAAGTCACTCTAGTATCATTGCAAAGAAAACCCTAAATGGAGTCATAAAGAGTTGGATAGGACTGAAAATAACTAATCAACAGCACAAATATATGCATGATATGGATACAGCATACACCCCTCTGATTAAAAAACAAACATTTATTAAGCACCTAATAGGTGCAAAATACTGTGCTAGGCACTGGAGATATGAGAATTAAAGATAATATTATCAGTCCTCAAGGAGCTTACAATCTAATTGGGAGGGAGGTCAGAAAGAGTGGACACACAAAGAAGCATGACTCAAGGTAGAATGCTGGGGTTCAAAGTAGAGATACATACAAAGTGCTCTAGGAAAGTATGTGAAGGAAGAGAAAACTTTCAGGTGGAGGGATCAAGCAAGGCTTCATGGACCTGAGCTAGACCTCAAAGGAAGAAAAGTATTTCCACACAAATAAAACATTTCTGGCATAAGTCATGAGAAATGGTCTACATTAAAACACACAGGCAGCAAACTGTAGGTGTTTGAAGACTAGCTGGAATTCTAGCATGACCTGAATGTAGAATGCATCAAAAGGAATAATGTGAAACAGGAAGGCTCCTACTATGTGAATAAGAGTGATATGTGAAGTATACAAATAATGTTAAAGGAGAGTCTTTGAGGCGTCTCCTCTAAATTTTGTAAAATATTAATAGGTACCACTTATATGAGAGGCTGCAAGGTGGCTAATGGATAGAGTGCTGGGCCTATCTGGCCACAGACATTTAGTAGCTGAGCAAGTCACGGAACTCCTACCTGTCTCACTTCTCTCATTTGTAAAAATGAGCTGGAGAAGAAAATGGCAAGCCCCTCTAGAATCTTTACCAAGAAAACCCTAAAATGGGGTCAGAAAGAATCAGACATGACTGAAAACTACTAAACAACAAAAGTAAAAACACTTATATAGTTCTCTAGGGTTTGCAAAACACTTTAATCATATTATCTCATTTGATCCTCACTCCAACTCTGGGAGATAGGGGCAATTATTGTCTTCAGTTTAAAGTACCTTGCACAAGGTCACCCAGTTAGTAAGCATCTGAAATCACATTTGAACACACATCTGAAGACATGTCTTCCTGACATCAGGACTGGTACTTGATTCATTATCACCTTGATTCATTACCACCAACCCAGGTTCTCGATCTACTCTAGAACCCCTACTGTAGGGGTTTAACCTGAAATAATCATAGATTTAGAACCTGAAGTGACCTTCAAGGTAATTTAATAGGCCCAGAAATATTGCAACTTATCCAAAATTACACAGGTAATGGCACAGTCAGGATTCAAACCCAGATACTTTGAATTCAAATCCAGTGCTTGTACTACTGCATCATAACTAATGAATGGCTGCTAAATTTAATTATTCATTTTGTAAGCATTGAACTGGTGTAAGAACATAAGCTCAGACAACACTGAAACAATAAGTTGTCTTTTCCAATCGTAACCAATATATCTACTCCTTTGAGTTAATATTTTTCAACATAATAACCTATAAAATAGAAGAGAGAATTTTCAAAGCCTTATAAGGTCATATCTCTGATCTTTATCCTAATGAGGAACAAAAGCAAGGATAATTTTAAAATTCTCTCCTCCCCCTTCTCTCCTCTCCCCTCTTCAACCCAGTTCACATGAAATGTCAGTCTATCTACCCAGACTACTTGATAACAAAATACATCATTATTCTTATGCCCCACAATGACCAATATAGTACTTCCAAACAATCAGTGAGCATTTAAGTGCCTAGAATGTGAGAGGTGCTGGATACAGATATATCAAAGAGTGTACATTCTATCAGAACAAATAAAACTTGGCAACAAATTTGAATGGGTTCTCAAAGAGTAATGAAATGTAAGTTCTAGCAAACTTCAGAAAAGTTCTTTTGGGATTTGGGTTAGGGGTAATCTCAAAATATGAAGATGAGAAATATCTACATGTCAATAAGAATAAAGAGGAGCCATGGATTACAAAATATGACCTCAGAATCTCTGCTGGCATATCATAGAAGTCTATGAGGCACAAATTGTAAGCATCTCAAAAAGAAAAGAAACTCATAATCCTGTACAATTTAAGAAGTAAGAAAAATGCAATTGTGCCTACTAATTAAAGTTGTATCCATAATATGATAATGGACAACTTCCTGGAATGTGATCAGATTTGACATCACAGAAGAACCTAGCTTTTCAATGTTGTTCTAAAAAACCACAAAAGAAATACCAAGAGGAAGTAAAGAAAATACCTGAAATCCAAAAACAAATGTTGTTAGGGGAAAAATTCAAAGAAATGAGCAAACAAAAGAAAAATTTTGAATTAAGAAATGAAGCAATATTATGAATTATAAAAGGCAGAGACAAGGATGCCAAAAAAACCCTCAAACTATGCCAATAGAAGCACTGGAAATCAAAACTACAATTTTCTCAAGACACAACAAAATGGATCGCACTGAAGGAATTAAAGAAATAAAATTAGCAAAAATATCACAAGTTGAAATAACGACAGAACGGAGCACAACTAAGAAATCTCAGCACAAGATGAATGAAACAAGTTCAAAAAAATAATAATCCATTTATATCATACTTTATAGTGTAAAGCACTTGTAAAATGCTTCATCCATAACAACCTTGCAAGGCAGCTAGAAAAATATTATTGTTATTGAGTCATGTCCAATTCTTATCAACCTCATTCTTGGCAAAGAGTGGTTTGCCATTTCCTTCTCTAGCTTATTTGACAGATGAAGAAACTGAGGTAAATAAAGTTCAGTGACTTGCCCAGGGTCATACAACTAGTAAGAGTCTGAGGTTGAATATCTGAACTCAGGAAGATGAATCTTCCTGACTCCAGGTCCAATGTACTATACTGTTCCACCTATATTATTACTTCCTTTTTTAAAGATTTGAAGAACTGAGGCCCTGGGAGTTTGTGCCACATTCATTATCAGGAATCTAGCAGTTTTAGAGATTAAGAGACATGCTCATGACCACACAGCCAGTAAATGTCTGAAGTAGATTTCAAACCCACGTCTCTTCATTTCTAATTCAGAGCTCCACAATCCATTATGAAGTCTTGTTTGAAAATTTTATGTCTCCTCCTCAACCTCCATTTCTAAGGACTGACATTGATGACGATCAGGTACCATTTGACCTACTATTAGAGGTGAAGTAACTGAATATGCAAAAGGGATTAAGAAGCTTGTCTAAAGTTTCAGAGTGAATTAGTAATTGAACTAGATTAGAATAGAGTTTCTGACTGCATTCTCAGGCATAGGTCTGGTTCTGAATCTATGCTAACCCTCTCAAGTCTGACTCTGTTTTACTTATTTATATTTGATAATGCTGCTGCCCAAGATGAGACTATGCCATTAGAAATTTTTAAACAGTGAAAAATAAATCAGTTGGGATTTCATTTTGTTTCATGTTTCAGTTTTCACTTACTATACAGTGAAGCTTCTGATAAAATTGGCCAGAATCTGTTCTGAGGAAAAACAAGTTAAGAAAGGGGTAGTTTCTCCACAGAAATGTTAACTTTGGATGCTGCCCTTGTTGCTTTTGCTTTGAGTTAGACTTTCCAACGAGAAGCACCTTGAAGGGGCAACTAAGTGGTAGAGTAGATAGAGCACCAGCCCTGAAGTCAAGAAGAACTGAATTCAAATCTGACCTCAGATCCTTACACTTACTGTGTAACCTTGGGAGAATCACTTAACCACAGTTGCCTCAAAAAGAGAGAGAGTAGCCCTTTGAGGGCTCTCTCTTTGCTAATATGTGGTGTCTTGTTGTCTTTATTAGAATTATTGTTATAACAAATAATGTGACAGTGACAAAAACTGAACTGGTCTGATGGTACTAAAGTTCCATATATCATCATGCTAATAAAAGCAACTTGGGTCTGAACTGAGAATGAAAAGAAGGCATGTTCTCTTGCTCTCCCTGGTACCTGGTGTGAATGAGTTTGATATTAGTACTCTGAAACCTTAATTATATACTCATGCAAATAAAATCCATGTTTCCAGAGAATAAGGTCTCCTTTATCAATGCTCTTAAATTCATAAGTAAAAGGTTGGAAAGGATCTTTCAACTCTAAGGCCATCCAGTACAACACCTTCACTTTACAGATGAGGTAACTAACGTAAAGGAAGATGAAATAACTTGCCTAAAGATGCCATACACACTAGGTGCTTAATAAATGCTTTTTGAATGAATGAATGATTTACTGCTTCTCTAAATATTTTGTTGTGGCATGTAGCAGACAGTCATGTCTCACAAGCTTTGATCTGCTGTCGGTGCATCCAAATGTCCTGAAAGGGTCAAATAAATTCTATGAAACTGAAAGCAGGGCCTCTTGGTAATTCTGTAGCTGGAATGGCAGGTGTGCAGCTGTGTACAGCTGTAAGCTCTATCACACACAGCTGCTGGACTGAACTCAAAATCACAAAGATCTGTTACATTATTCTCCTGTCCTTGCCAAAAACCCTTGGACTTAAAGCAGTGCAGAATTCCACAGACCTTTGGTTATGTAAGAGATATTAATACCCATCCATCTTCAGATCCTAAAATATATGTTCAGGATCTCTTTCTGACCTCCTTTGGGTCCCTTCTCCTTTATCTGTTTTCCTAGATATTGTTTATTTAGCATTTCAAATAAGGATGATTAATTTTTTTCTTATGTCATCTTATATTTATATTATATCTTATATTTCTTTCAGAAAAAGCCTTCAATACTCATTGAATTGAAATTGCATGTGTAACTAGTTTGCAATTCTGCGGTGGAAATGTTTAGACTTTGTATTTTTATTATCTACCTTCATGTATTAATACTACTATTGATATTAGACAGCTAAAGAAAAATATTTCCACCAAATAATAAAGGCTTTCAGTAAAGGATACATTTCATTAGAGCACAGGAGAAGTCTGACCTTTCTAATAGGACAGAATTTTCCCCTGTGCCCCCTTCCATTTAAAAATTCACTGGTGCTCACTGACATGTATGTCTTTTTTCAGGGCTTGTTTTTTTTTTCCTCTCTCTCCCTCCTTTTTGCAGAAGGAAAAAAAAATCTATGTTACCTCCTCTTTTCTATGAGCCTTTCACACAAGGGGAGCAGGCCTTGGCTCCTCAGAGCAATGCTTGGCAAACTCCAAGGCAGGAAACGCAGAAAGGAACGAGTCTGTCAGACTCATTTTCTTTTAGTTCAAATGTTTATTTCAGATTCTGGAGGAAGTAGAGTGGTTCCTTTCCATTTCCTTGTCTCTGGGACCCACGAGTTGGATGAAGCTTAGACATCCACACCACATCTCAGAATGTGCCCACCATTACACTTAGACAGAAATGGAAACTTTTCAGAGGATCCCTAATACAAATGCAGCCAAATACATGTATATGTCTCTATATATGTCTATATGTATATATCCCTTCCAACTAAAATTCTAGGATCCTGTATCTTCCCAGTATTGCCACCTTTGACTGATCCACTTTGAGTAGAATTTAAGCAATGTGGATGCAAGGACTATTTCACTTTTGTCTTTGAATACCTCTCTAACCCCACTTCCCCAGAAGCACAATGTCTAGCTCAGAGTAGGTACTGGATAAATGTTTGTTGAATGAGATTAAACTGAACTGAGCTGAACTGAGTTCTCATGTGGTATGGTTGCAGTTTATCAATGGCATAACTGGGATTTATAAATGGCAATCCATGATTTTACTGCCATATACTACAACCAGGTCTTGAGACCTAGGACATGACTTTACTTTGGCTTCTCCTACATACCATATGATTACACACTCACTGCTACTGCTCATTTGAGGAGGATTGATAAAAGGTGTCTGCCACAACTGAAATTTTGGACTAAGCCATCTCAAAATACATCTCATTTCCCAGGCATCTCAGACCAACTGAGTCTGACACCAGGACAGGATTTCCATGGTCACATCTTTAATATGTTCATTTTATTTTTATTAGCAAGTGGTTTTTAAACTTACAACCACTTTAACTTCTCCCACTACATCTCCCTTCCCCCATTTAAAAAATACAAATCAACCAAGGGTGCTCTATACACAAACTATGGTGTCTATATCAAGGCTTTTACATCTTGACACAGCTCCTTCTTTCAACACCAAATTGGGAATGTTAGAACCCAAACTGGAGAACCTCCTGATGAGTTTACAACTAAACCCTAACAGATGGACCTGTCTTAAGCTGTAGGCATCAGGAATGAAGCCCAATTTTAGATACAAATTACTTACTGAGAATATTTATAGACAGCAAATTCTTTGGGCACAAGAGACAGACCTCTGAAATTTTTAACACAGATTAATCTGTAGTTTTGCAATTGATAAAGAAGCCAAATATTGCAAATGCATTAATTAGTTTTGAACAAGAGTTTCCAGGGCAAGGTGTTTGATCTAATCATTTTTAGCTTTCTCCCCCACGCCCCCAAAAAAATAGTTACATTGCATGAAAATCTGATCCAATCAATCTAATCATCTCTTGGATAGTTTGGGTCATATCAATGTATAACAGTCATGGTTCACAGTCAAGTGTTTGGTGAATTCTATGCAACCCAGCTGATGGAATGCTTTAGCTGTCATATACACCCAAAGTGTCCCAAAAATCTTAGTGCAGTTTGCTAGCTATTTATAACACATATATGTACATGTACACTGACAGATTTTTGAAGAAAGTTTTCACTATACAGGCCATAGAGAGTAGCCTACTAAAACCTAATCAGTCCTTAAATGTATCAGATATCCCTACAAATAAATATCCCAATTTTATATCATGTGAGATCGTTTATAACATGCTAACAAGAAACAATGTTTGATGTGATCCCAATATTTAGGAACCAGAAGTAGAAGAGAACCAGATTTAGAATCAGAAAATTCTGGGTAAGTTGGAAGCTCTGCTTTTCCATTTACTAGCTGTGTGACCAGGGGCCACTTCTCTGAATCTCAGTTTCTTCATTTGTTAAATGAAGATATTGGCTTTACTTTGCAGAGTTGTTAAGAAACTCAAATCAGAAAATGTATGCAAAAGTACTTAACAAACTTACTACACAAGTAAATTTGAGGTATAATCTCAGAGTCATCCTTTTTAAAAATTTTCTTTATTCTAGGAAATATTTAAACAAGGAATGCCATTCATAGACTATAAGAAAACAACCTGAATTCATTTTTTTAATAATGAGCATAAAAATATAAGAAGTAGGATGAAAGGAAGAAGGAGGAATAGAAAGAAAAGATAAAGAAGGAAACATTGTAAAGGTCACAGAGAAATAAACATTTCTGTTTGAATATATTTCTATCCAAGTACAGTATAAACTGCAGTCATGTGCTTTTTGCACACAGAATTGTATTGTATCAAATTTAAATTTGTTACAGCTGTCATGTACATTAGTCTAGTGATAAGGAAAATGTAACTTAATATCTGATATAATGAAACAGCGACCACCATTAGCTTCCAGCTATATTAAAACCAGGCTGTTAGTGACATTGCTGGTGTCATGTGAAAACCTCAGATTCTGTTTGTCTTCTCTAGCCATCCTCGAGCAAATATATGACTATATCAAACAGAAGATCTTGAAGGAAGTCTCTGTGATGAGGTAATTTCGTTGCTCATTCACAGTGCCTTGCATTTGCTGTACTTAAAATAGACACTTGTACCAATAGTCTTTTTATTACCCGAAGGGGGAAAAAAATCACATACACACCAGTCCTTTTTCTTTCTGCCCGCAAAGGGAAGCAACTCGATCCAGCGAGGGCTGAAACCTGAGTAGGTCACTGTAC